>NC_048894.1:137271832-137276776 GCF_011077185.1 Oxyura jamaicensis | reverse complement strand
AGCCAGGAGAGCCCCTGTGGGATGGTCCAACCCCACGCTGGGAACCAGGGGCATCACTTATTCATTCCTAACAGGAGGGCTTCATACGCTGTGCAATGGTGTTTGTGGAGAAGAGTGACAGAAAAAGCCTGTGCACCATCCTGTTGCTTGCATATTTTATTAAAGATAATGGAGATGGGTGTGTGTGAGCATTTCAGTGCATGCTCATCACAATATGGGGCAGACACAGGCTCCCAGCCTGTTTTTGCAGAGCTGTTGCAAAGGGCTCCCACTTTCTTCTGGGTTTGAGGCCAGCACACATCATGTAGGACATGTGTGGCACATCAGCCCCAACCGATGGCTCAGCTGATGGCAGTAATGTGGGAGCCTTGGCAAGCTGAGACACCTCACCTTGTTCGGGGTCAGGCCAAGCTCAGCAGAAGACTAAACTTGCTAATTTAACCTGATTTAACCTGCTTCAGATTCTGCACCCCAGCCTAAGAGCTGCTGTAGCCCAGATGCTCGCTCCCTGCTCCCATAACCAAGGCAAATTTCCCCCACCACCTGTATGCAGGCTGCCTGCACAGGGCACGAGGACCTCATCTCACTGGCTGTGTGAGAAGCATTTCCCCAGTGCTTTCTTTCTCCCGTGGCACCACAGGGCACCGCAGCAGGGCATCCAGGCAGGGTTTGCTGGGTGCAGAGTAACAAAAAGTCTTTCCTTCAGGGAAGGGAGCTGCACAACCAGTTGTGTGTTCCTGCCTTCTGTGGTTTCTCACCACATAACCCTGCTTCCTGATGAACCAAGCGATAATGGAGGGGCCCCTGCTCCTTCCCCAGCAGCTGGAGTTAGGGTGCAAATCCTGGAGGTGAAACCGCTGCCTCTGTGGGGGCTCTGCAATAAGAACAAAGGTGGCATGAAGGCTGGGGATGAAGTGCAAGGGGGGTGACAGGCTAGGATGACTAGAATGGGTACAGCATGAAGATAAATCCCTTTCCAAGATAACAAAAAACTGAAGAGAAAGCCTTTCACCATGATGCTCCAGCCCCTAATAGCCACTGCTTGCTTGCCTTCAGTGGCAGAAGGCTGTATCTGTCACATAGAAGTGAAGGTGGGGCAAGCACGGCGAATTAGGCAGAAAATAAGGACAGCAGAAGGTCCCGTGGGTCAGCCTGTGTCAGGACACTCGTGCCTCGAGATATCCACGAGATATCTTATATAGACAGGGAGTGAGTTGCATTTATGCCAACCAGTTGAACCTGGTTTTGAAGGTGAACGATGTGGCTGCAGCAGCAATGTTTGCAGGGACAGAGGTTGTTGTTATCCTCCCTTTCACTCCTGGGAGGCTGAGCTGCTGCAGCAGCACAGGGTATGGGGATGGCTGCGTAACACCACTGCGAGCTCCACGGGGCAATGCTGTTGGAAAAGACACGGAGAAGTTAAAGTTCACCCAGTCTTCCTCATTCAGCCGCAGCCCTCAGGCTTTGTGCTTTGCTAACACGATGTGGGAGATGGTTTTGGATCTTTGTGCTCACTGCTTACTGCAGATCCCTTGGGAATCTGCCAGTGTGCCGTACTCGTACCTGCTCATTCACGCCCATGTTGCATGCACCACGGGCAAAAAGCACAGAAACATCAGCCACAGAGCTGGAAGGTGCAGCTGGATGAAACAGGCTTGTTCTTATGGAGAAAAAATACCTCACACACACACACACACACACACACACAAATAAAATAGTAGAAACCAGCCCATACCCATGTGCAAGCCAGATGCATGTGGCCATCAAAGCTCTGTTGTTTGCCTTAGCATTTCTGCCTATCCAAATGGAAGAGTGTGTTTCCAAAGACTCACACTCAAGTCCTCTGGAGTACCTGAGCACCTGAACTTTGCATCTTACAGAGGCACAGCCCAGGCGGGGTTGGGTTTGGTGGCAGATGCTCAGCACACACACCGGCCACCCCTCTGCACATGGACACTTCTGGCATGACAATGCCAACCCGTGCCTCTGGCAGTAGGGACCATGATAGAAGAGTTTGCCTCAGAGAGGGTCCGCATGCTCCCCAGGCTCTGCAACCAAAGGGAGCATCACCACTGTTTTCAAAGCCCTTGCTTTGAGGTAAGCCTGCAGAGCTGGGCTAGACGTAGTCCTCTCCTTGCTCCCCTTCTCCCTGTCTTCCTTCCACCAGAGGAGGTGTCTTACCCTATGCACTGTGACCCTTTGGGGCTGCAGGTGGCCACACTGATTTGAGGCTGTCCCAGGGGAGATGGGGCCCTCCCAGCAGGGAGGAGAAGCTGTTGAGGGGCCAAAGACACATAGGGTAAGTGCCCAGCATAGGCCCTCGGTCCAGGCAGTGTGGTTATCTGGGCGGACAGGAGAGGTCCTGCTCCACTGCAGCCTAGCTTGCCCCTTCCTGCTCTATTTCTGAGCAGACTTGCACAAAACTCATGGAGAAGGAAGCTGACCCAGCAAGAGGCAGCTCTGGGGGTCTCCAACAGCAAAGCTGATGCCCTTACAAGACACGCAAGTGTTTTGTGCAGTGCTGACAATGGGGATTCAGCTGGATTCAGGTCTTCAGGAAGGCCATGGTGCTCAACCAGAGATCTGCCATGAACCTTCCACACCAGCTAGGCCCTGCCCTTTTGTCAGTACGTGTTAGATGCCAAATTGTGCCTCAGGCACCTCTTGGGGCTCTCGGTGAAATTCCCCATGCTTTGGAGGAGGATCTGCTCCCCATCTTTGACATCCTCTTCCCATCAGACCTCCTCTCAGTCCCAGGGCCCCAGCTCCCCCTTGACACATCATCTCTCTCTTCAGCCCTTTCACCAATACTTGGCTCTTTCACCTCTCTCCTTCTCTTCAACTCTGTCCGTTTTGGGTGAAACAGGGTGACCGAAGGATTAGTGCTAATGATTCCTCCAGAACTGTGCTGCAAAGGATGGAGTTTCACAGGAGGCCATGTTATCGAGGCAGAAGCAGTCTCCTTTTGTCCCTGGGCTGTGCACCCTGCTGCTTATCTTGTGTCAGCTCTGGCTCTGTGAGCAAATTTAGGTCACTAAAACATCCAAATTTACTCACTGCAAAAACAAAACCAAAACCCTTAAAAGGGAAGTGGTCAGGACTGCATGGCCTAACGAAGGGGAGAAAGCTGCAAGGACAAGAGAAAGCAGGAAAGAGGAATGGTCCTTCTCTTGGTGGCAGCAAGCCACCTGGGTACATTCAAGTGCTGGTGGAACCACAAATAGTCACTCAGTGCCCTCTAAAGGACGGCCAGGCAGGGCCACTTGTCTCCAAAAACACCAGGTTTGGCCATGCTGTGTTCCCAACTGTAACGCAAAATGCATTGGAAGTTACAGACACCACAAAATGCACCTGAAGTTATGACACACAACAGCAGCAGTAGCCTACTTCCCACCTCTGACAGGGAAGAGCTTTATTATAAGGCAGTTATTAATTGCTAGTGTGATCCCTTTGAACTGGGATAAAAACTCTGCTCTGGTAACATTGATCTAGGAAGGGAACAGGGTCAACTTTGGCCAGAAAGCCCACAGCTTGCTACGGGCAAGCTGGCTAGAACCTTTCACAAATGAGGGCCAAGTCCTGATGATACAATGAACTGAGCTATAGTGTCCTAAAACAGCATTAAAAGCAGTGTGTGCCATGAAGCATTCATTGTAAACGCCTCATGGTAGGCTGAATTGTGATGGGGTTACCTCATACTAGAAGGTTTTATGCATGTTCTGTTATCGTGCATTATGGACAGGGATTCATGGCACTTAGTCCAGCTACCTTGGAGACTTGGTCTTCTGTTTCTTCTTGCTCTCCACCTGCCCCTTTGTCCCCAGTACCACCAGCTTCCCTCAAACAGGGAGACTTTTGATTTTCTGCTTGCCTCTGGGCACTTGCTATGGTCTTCTACCTCAGACTTCAGGTCTTAAGCCCAAGTCCTACCATAGATGTTTCTCTGGACTGTCCTGCAACCGAAGCAATGCATTCCAGTCACCCTGCAAAGGTGGGCCCAGCGCAGAAGGTGCCGTGGCACTGGGAGAGGGGAGCCCAGCAGTCAGACCTGCATGGTCCTGAGGTGCAGCACCCCCAGGCTGTGGAGAGAGGCCTGCCCAGCATGGCCACCTTGTCCCTGCCCTGCCCTTCTCTGCCCTCTCCCTGGCTCAGTGCCACACAGCTCTGTGAATCTGGGTTCAGTTTCATTTTACCTTTTGTTTTTGCTCTTTGTACTTCATCTTCAGTCCGGCCTTGCACTTCCCTTTGGCTCACCGACCGGACTGAGATTGCTAGTTAGGGGCTGTGCTGGAGATCTGCAGCTGACATTTCAGAGCCAGCGGTTTTGGCACCGGGGTAGGAGGTGCCAGGCAGGTGATTCAAAGCTGAAGGACTACATTAAAATGACTGATGAGCCATGGACTGAGACCTGTGAGAAAAGTTCGGGGGAAAGCAGCACCCGTGGAATAAGAAACACAAAATTGTGTCCTGCATGTGGGCAATCTCACGTCAGTGAACAGTTAAAGGATTTTAACTGTATCTGGTCCTGTGAAGGGCCGTGTTTTCTCTTAGGCACCATACTCTCATGCAACAACCCTAAGCCTTTTGCAAAGAAAATATACATGCAACATCCCCACAGCACAAAGGGCCAGGATCCCATCATCCACACAATGTGTATGAAGCCAAGCTATTGCAGCTTGCTCTGGAATAGGGAGGGACAGACTGGCACATGCTGGCACAAAGTCACTGTCATGTATCCATGCTAATTCAGCAATGGCCATCTGAAAAAAGTTATCTCTTCACGCCAGAACTCGTTCCAGCCTGACCCGCTTCCTGATCTAGCTCTGCAAGACCAGTATGAACAACTTCCACCACAGGCCCTGCAAGAGAGACATGGCTTTGTCAGGAGAAAAGTAGTGAAAGAAAGAAAGAAAGAAAGAAAGAAAGAAAGAAAGAAAGAAAGAA
>NC_048894.1:137213670-137271822 GCF_011077185.1 Oxyura jamaicensis | reverse complement strand
AAAGAAAGAAAGAAAGAAAGAAAGAAAGAAAGAAAGAAAGAAAGAAAAGAAAGAGCATTACCACTGGGAATAGAATGAGAAGGAACTGCAAGAATGGGAACTTAAGTCAGACAGGAAAATCATTTTCAAGTTAAGGAGAGTAAAGCCCCCGAACTGATTCTCCTGGATATCACTGAATTGTCATCCTTTGAGGATATCTATTAAAATGCCTATAAAATCTTGGTCGGGGTGACACAGTGTCCTCACTGGGGGAGAAAACAGACTAGGACACTAACCAAGCTTTCTTCCTGTTTATTTTCTTTTTCCCCTACAATGCCATACTTTTAACAATCTGTCAGGATATAGGTGTTTGTTTCTAGGTGAAGAGCTGCTGTAGCAACTGATGAAGGGAACATGCCCAACAGTTAAGCAACTCAGATTCTAACTAGAAAAGGACAGAAGGAGAAAGAAACACTAATCTCTTTTTTCCCAATACCTTAGTTTGGTGGTTTCTAAGTGAGGGAGGTGGGTTGTATCTGGCAGAGGAGGACAGGCAAACAGAACAGAGGAGGTGGCTGCGAGGAGCTGGCTGTCAGGGATGGAGCAGCACAAAGCTGGCTGCCAGTGAAGGAAGAGTTGAAGGACAAGAACCATCAGGAGATGGTTCAGCAGAGCAGCTGAGCCTGTCCCAAAGGGCAGCCGGTGACAGCTGGGCATGGACTCCCCCTGCTCCTGCTTCACACAGTGCCTCTCCTCCACAGAGCCTTCCCAGCACATCTCCGTGCCCAGGCCCCCTCTATGACCTCTTCCTGTGTCCGTCAGTCCCTGCTTCCAACCCCAGTAGTGTCTCCCAAGGCTCCTTCTGCACGTGAGGCATGAGAGAGAGAGCATGCTCCTAATGAGACACGAGGGGAAACGCAGCGCTGTGCCTGACCATACCCAGCTCAGAACCTTCCCGTGCTCTCAGCTGCACTTTGCACTGGAGAAAACAATCCCAGTACACAAACCTGCTGTTTTGTTTGCTTCAGGCACAATATAAAGTAATTAACTGTTGCCTTCCCCCCATCGTGACTGCCTGACAGTGAGACTTCTTTCCCTCCTGCTCATTGCGAAAATGACTTCCCCTACACAAGCTCAGCAAAGGAAACGGACATGCAGTTCTTCATGAGTGGAGAATACTTATTAAATAGCCCCTAAAATAAAAATGCAAAACTGGTTTTGCTCATGCCCAAGAAGCTCCAAAATGTCCAGCTATGAGGTCTTTTATTATTTTTATTTTTTTTTTATTAAAGAAAATACTCAGAATTTGGGATTGGCTCTGCTCAGAAGATTACCCAGCACCGAAAAGCATATCGGGTCTAAGTAGGCTACCAAAAGCAAACAGCATTATCAGCAAGGCACTCACTTTAAAGAAGCTGGCACTCCCCTTCAAAAGGTACATGTTCCTCCTTATCTCTTTGACACAGATCATCAAGGTTTTAGCTTTCACAATGCAGTTTTAGCATACGGCGTTGTACTGCAGCTAAGCTGAGAAGGAAAACGCGGGGATGTGAAAGAGATCCTGCAGGGCCTGAACTCGGCAACACAGCGTGCTTATTCCGAACAATAAAACTTTCTTTTCTAAATCAAGCATCAGCTGTGTTAATTTTAAAAAGTATTGATCTTCAATAGTAGCGCTTTTCAGATACAATTTAAAAATGCTTCCTGTGGCTACCTACAAAGCTGGATTTGCATCATTTCCAATAGTTTAGCCAATCCATCATATTTCAAAAAGTCATAATTCCTAGGCAACAGAGAAGAAATTTGTTGAAGTCTGAACACATTTCAGTAACTTCCCCACTTCCATGACAGCCTAGAATAAAAAATAATTGCATTCACAAATCATAGTACTGTTGGCACAAAAATTAAAATATTTTATCTGCCTAGGGCTTTAAGTTACAAAGGATCTTTAGCAGCTTTGGTAGAACAGTTTTGTTTAGAAAACACATATCCTGGTATTTTAAAATATTAATCAATTGCCCTTAGTGAAAAATACTGTGTAAACATTGCTCATTTTTCTATTTTCTAGTAATATTTCACTAAAAGGAGGCAACGTGCCCATCAAGTAAGTATTTTTATCTGGATTGTGAAATACTTCAAAGATGTATAATTAAATTATTACTCCTCATTCAATTCCCCTTTGGCTTAGATTCTCCAAAGCTGACAAAGGAAACGCTGAATTATGTCTTCCAGCTACATCCCAAGCTTGCGGTTTCAAAAAACAAACAAAAAAAAAAAAAGGCAGACAAGGAGGCCAACTCTAGGCTCAGCCATGCATGTTTAACACCTGCGATGGCAGGGCATACGCTGGGGCTGGGCAGTAAGCCCAGCTGATGAGACAAACGTGCTGCAGCAACTTCCACCCGCCATCACACGGAACTTGGGAGCAGCAGAGCTAAAATGGATCGTGGAGAGAGCCAGATGAGTACGTGGCATGGCGCCATCCGGGGGTCTCCTGCCAGGGTCCCTTTCTGACCCCGGCTCTCATAGGGGGCTCTGGGCTGCAGTTTTGGGGGGCCATCAGCGGAAGAGAGCATGCAAGCTCCCAAGTTTTCTATGAGATTGAATCCAAAGTGACTAGGAGAATTTGCCAGCAAATTCTGCCAACAGAATCTAGGGCTTAATTTGAATCTTGTGCCTTGGCCACAAAACCAACATTTCTTCTTGCCTAAAAGCACTTAGGCCACATCTTGAAAACTAAGTTTAATGTATTTGTTGTAGATGGAGGACAGGAAAATTGTTTTGGGCACCACCAGCTAACTATACCTACCTCCTACTGTGATTTTTTTCCTCGTCTAAAGAACTCCCAAACTGCCAGCTTAACACTTTATGACAGTATGGGGAAGCGAAAGGAGAAGACAGCAAATTTTTCATTAGTGGTTACATGCTTGCTCCAAGCCAAAGCAAAAGGAGCATAAGCCATGAGGACAAGACCCAAGAAGCCCATTATTTTGCTGAGAGAAGAAATGCTAGAAATGTTTAAATAGAAAACTCCAGAGGTTTTAAATTATAATCTGAACTTTGCTGGATATCCACCTAAGGTTAAGAACATGTTTTTAATTCCCTGATAGCATTACTGTCAGAAAATTCTGAAGTCGTATGTTGTTATTAGTCTAAGAGCAAGATTAGAGAATAGTCCGCTTTTGCTGAGCAAAATTCGTCCTGATGTTTTGTTGTTGTTTTTTTTAAAGTGGGGCCAGGGAGAATAAATGCCCTGCTGTGCTCTGGGCACTTTCTTGCTATCATCCAGGAGCACCAAGGACAGAAACAGAGTGACCTAACAAGAATACCTAAGCAAGAATACGCCTTAGAGAGAAGAAATGTATAAGAAAATGCTCAGGTGCCAATGACAGAGAAGTGTGAAAGAAACAGTGGCATGCAAAGGGCCGGTCTGTGGAAAGGAGGTGTGCTGAAGAGCAGATCGGGGTAATTCAGGAAGAGCAGAAACAAAACAGTGCATAGCACATCCTAGGGAGGGCATTATAAACTAGTACTTAAAATAGATATCTTGATTCCTTTGCCTAGAAGAAAAACAGAGTTTAAATCCTCATAGGCACATCAAACTTTACTATAAGCCACTGCTGCCTCTGGCTGTTTGCTCTACTCATCCGCCAACCCTGGCCGTAGCAGGGCCACCGGCAGAGGACACGGTGGCTTGTCAGCTGCTTCGATGCCGTGCCAGCGCCCGAGCTTAAGACAGCAGTGCGGGGCAGGGCGGGGGTGAAGCGAGACGCCCCGCGTTGCTGGGGAGCAGATGGGGAGCTGCAGGTTCTGCTGGGGGCTCGGCGGCCTCCCAGGCAGCTGCTGGGCACGGAGGGCGCCCGCACACGCGGCGGGCTGAAATTCCTCACGTTCCTCCTCCTGCGGCCCTGCCGACACTGAGACGGCAAAAGGGGGTGACTGGAAAATAGGAAGCGCAGACCTCCTGAGACCGTGCTGAAAAAACCAACAGAGGGGCGGTTATATTGCGTATGGCAGCGGTGTTCTGCCCACTTGTGCGGCGCGGTGCGTTCGGGCGCTGAGTGCGTGTGCTCGTGTGCTCACCAGCAGTGAGGCACGCCTGACAACATCACTTTGTGACGCTCAGAAACCACGTTTTATTAGCGAATAACCCCAAATTCACACCGTTATAACTTTATCTCGGCAGGCGGATCCCACACGCCCCAGCACCGCCGGCCCCCCTCAAGCACCCGGCGCCCCCCCCCCCCCACGGGCCCCGGGTGGGGCCGCCCTTCCCCCCCCCGCTCCCTGAGGCGCCTCCGCGGCCGTTACCAGGCCCCGCCCCCTAAGACGTCACACCGCCCTCAACGCCCCCCCGCAAGGCGGCGGAAGCAGCCCCCTCCGCGCATGCGCGGGGCCCTTCCCTTTTCCGGCCGGCGCGCCGCCTCTAAGCCCCGCCCCTCCCGCCCCCGCGCATGCGCCCCGCCGCCCTGCCGGCCCCCCACCCCCCAGCCGCGCACATGTGCTCCCCAGCCCGGCGCATGCGCGCTGCCGCCGCGCTGCCCCCTCCCACCGCCCCCGCTGACGTCACGCGGCGCACGCGCCCTCCCCGCCGGCCCTCCCCACACGGGCGGCGGCGCGTGCGCACAACCCGCCTCCCCCCTTCTCCCGCCCGCCTCCCTCCCGCGGCGGCGCATGCGCGCTGCGCGCCGTCGGTGCGTGGCGTGCGGCGTCGGTGGGGGCGGGTGGGGGCGGGGCGGGTATATATAGAGCGCGGCCGGGGCGGCGGCCTCCCCCTTGTCCCCCGGCCGCCGTCGGTGCTGCGTGCGCAGTGCGTGTGCTCCGGACACCGGGACACGCCGGCCCCGCCGCCGCACCCCCTTTATTACTAAAAAAAAAAAAAAAAAAAAAAAAAAAAATTAAAAAAATTTAAAAAAAATCCAAAAAAAAAAAAAAAATCCTTAAAAAAATCCTAAAAAAATTGCTTAAAAAAAAATACTTAAAAATAACCCGTCCTTCCTTCTGCAACCGGCCGGTTTTGATATAAAAAAAGCCCGGTGAAGCGAAGAGCCCACCCCCCCTCCCGACCCGGACCCGGACCCGGCGCAGCCGAGAGGAGACACGGAGCGAGCCCGAGCCCCGCAGCGCCGAGCCCCGCGCCGCCGCCAGCCGCCGCCCCGCAGCCGTTAAGTTCCGAAGCCGCCGCCTCCTCCGCCGCCTCCCCCCGGCCCTGACGGAGCGCCGGGCCGCCGCGGCCTCCTCGCGTCGCCAGCGCCTTCCCTCCTTCTCCCCGCGTCGGGAGACGGCGGCAGGATGAACCCCAGCGCCCCCAGCTACCCCATGGCGTCCCTCTACGTGGGGGACCTGCACCCCGATGTGACCGAGGCCATGCTCTACGAGAAGTTCAGCCCCGCCGGGCCCATCCTCTCCATCCGCGTCTGCAGGGACATGATCACCCGGCGGTCGCTCGGCTACGCCTATGTCAACTTCCAGCAGCCCGCCGACGGTAAGCCAGTATTTTGTTGTCTGTTTTTATTTTTTATCTCTTTCTTTTTTTTTGGGGGGGGGACACTGGGGGTGCGGGGAGCCATTTTGCCCCCTCCCGCCGGCCCCGGCCGCCGCATCCATTTTCCGGCGGCGCGGGGTGGGGCCGGAGGCCGGTTTTAAGGGGGGGGGAACCCTAAAAAATGAGTTGGGGACGCACGCGGGGACACACGCACACAGACAGGGCTGGAGTTGGCGGCTGACATGCGGCCTGCCTCGTGGCGGCAAAGGGGGGGGAGGCGCTTCCGCGAAGCGGGGTGGAGGGAAAGAATTCATCAAAAAAGCACAAAAAAGGGGCAAAAAGAGCCCCGGGGAACCCCCCCGCAGGCTGCCCCGGCTCGGTGGCTCCTGGGGTGGAGGCGTGGGGGCGGTTGTACCCCGGGTTGTTGGGGCCGAAGGGGGGGGAGGCTGGCTGAGAGGAAGCGCGGTGGTCATGAGCACCTTGTAATAAGTCCGCAGGAGCTGGGTGTGTGTGTGGGAGCGTGATTCACAGGCACAAGGAGGAAGTAGGACGGCCCAGGATCATCGGGAGTCCATGGACGGTCCACTCCAGGCGCAGGCCGAAGCACTGGGGCAGATTTGTCACGTGTAGGGAAGGGGGGGGGGGGGATTATCTGGGCCTCCTCTGCCTGCTTTTTGCCATATCCTGGCCCGGTTGTTTTCGCGCTACAGCCTGACGTCTTGTTTACGAAGTTGCCTTTTTTCTCTGAAACTTGTTTTACGTGTAACGTTCCCATTTCTCTAAAGTTACATCAGCAGAGAAACTTCCTGTGTAGTTCTCACCAAGTCTCTGCGAAGTTTGGCCAACCAGCTCGCTCCTCCGGAGGGTATTTCTGTAAAAGAACCAAATCTGACCGATTTTAAGTTTCGTGGAGACCAATTAAAAGAAAAACAAACTGGCCAGCTAGATCATACTTGATTTCAAGTACAGTTAAGTAAACAGCTTTCCATTATAATGGTTTTTTTTTCTGGCATATGAAAGAGATTTGAGTTACAAACTTTTCAGGCAATTAGATTAACTGGCTTTCAGAGTTGGCTTTAGTACGTAACCATTATCAGATCGGGCTTCTGGTGCACCAGTGTTATCTGTGCGTGAGAAGTAAAAGTTACTGTCTCATCTTTTTAATAAGACATTTCACTTGTTATCAGCTCTCTTACTTCAGAGAGCTTTTAATTTATTCAGACAGCGTTTAGGATGAGAGAATTTAAATGCTTGCCTTACCGTTCTTGCAGTTGATAAAAACAAACTACAGTACAGTTTGCTCCCAAAGAGCAAAATAAGTGGTCAGCACAGTTCAGCACTGTGATGTGATAATGTCAGGGCAGGAGCTGAAGGTAATTCAAATGCTTTTCCTCCTTAGTAATGACAACTCTGCAAGGGTCGGCCTCGCCTTTGTGGTTACCTAAACAACCTTTCCAACCCTACACTTTGTGACTTAGTTTTGTAATTTGCCAGATGGGGGGGGGGGGATAAAAAGAACTTTTTCGGCTGAGCACCAATTGTGTTCAGAGTTTGAGAATGTGCCTTTTAGGAAGATGCTATTACTCCAAACCTGTAAGTATTTTTCTGACGGGGGGATGGAGGTGTCCATATTTGACACCCAGTCCGGTTCAGCTACAAGTATGTCTCGTCGGTGTCAAACAGGCATGGGCACCTCACTGGAAGCACTTGGTTAAAATGCATGTCGATGATACCATGTGATCATACTTCTGCAAGAATTCGATGTTCTTGGCAAATACCTAGAAAGTGTTCGCTGATTTTTTTTGACAGATCGCACTTTCCTGAAACCTTGAAACATTTTCTGGAACTTTGAAATAGCAGCTCTGAGGATAAATGGTTATTGCTGTAGTCATGTTGGTTTCTTTTTAATTCCAAGCTAGGGACCTTTTCTTGGTTTAGCCTAATTCTTACCTACATCTCAGACTATGCTCATTAAACAGCCAGTAACAACTAGCCGGGCTTTTGAAAAGGTCTTTGAAGGTGTGCTTGATGTTACCAGCTGCCTGTAAACCAGGGATCTCAAAGCTCTTCCGAAAAGTAATTAGGCCTGGTGACACACTTGTGAGGTATGCTCACATTTCATAGCTGTGACTTCTCTGAATTTGAGTCATTGTCCGGAGTAAAGCCCGAGCAATCTTTTTTTAATCGCTAAACTAGCCTTATCCTTGAGTAATCAGAAACTGCAGTTTTCCCGTCAGTTTCTTTTCAGTGGCTGTTTCCAGAGGTTTATTATCCTGTAGCTATTCCAGTGTAGGTTTAGCACTGAGTGTGTATTCTGTATGATTCTGAAGTTGCTGCGAAAGTTGACCGGCCAGTTGCTCGTGACTAAAATGGGAACCAGTGACTCATACAATAAAAGCTCTGGCAGAATCAGCAAAAGTATAGCATGGGTAGGTGTGTCCTCCTGGTAACAAGTTAACTACTGGATTGAATTGTCCCCCTGCAAACTAGTGCAAGGGTTCCTATGGCAAGCAGCTGTAGCGTGATAAAAGTGAGCCAATTTTACTGCTTACAAATTTTTCAGAGTAGCAGCTTATACCTAGGAAAGTATGTAAAGTATTCTGGTAATCTTTTAAAGTATATGGTGGCATGACAATGTGGTGCTGGTTAAGCTGAAATCTACATATTTCTTGTACTTCCACTCCACAGAAAAGATGAGGATGGTTTCTCTGCTGTCCTTGTCCTTACAGAGAAATTGTATCAGCCTAAGATACGTGCTCACTGTCAGTTCGGTTTGCAAAGGCTGGTGTGGAATCGGCCACCAGCAATTGCTTCAGATCAGACATTTGGGAAGCATGTCCACGAGCACACATTCCTGAGGAGTTTCAGGATTATTCTAGAAGCAATTAGCATGAATTAGAAAAGCCTCTTTTCTAGTAAAAGCAGGCCCTGTTGCTACTACTGGAAATAATGAACTGTTTATTACTGGCACTTTTGCTGGTGCTGGCAGTAATAATTTTAATGACTTCCAGGGCAATCCCAGAGTGTTAGATGTTTCTACCGCAGCAAGCCTGATATCCACAACTTGTTCTGTTCGGCCAGCAGGTTTTTTTTAGTAATTTGGTGTTCTAGTACTCCTTGTTTCTAATTACCAGTAACTAAGCTGGCTCCTTCTCTCCTGCTTGATTAATACTGGAGTTTGTGAGAGCTTTGTTACTTACACAAAAGATTGGCAGGGCTTATATTTTTGTGGCTTCAGCTCTGAATCAGTTGTTGACTGTTGTGGGACTGTAGTAGTAGTTTCAGTAGATGATTTTTAACAAGAAAATGACTTTTACCTGTCTATCTAGTTAACCTCTACAGATGTCTGTCCTCAAATCCATTTGTAATCTGAAAACACGGCACTAAAGGAGATGACATGGTGTATTAGCTGAACGGAGGCCAACTGCACATTTTCTTTGGCCATAATAACCAGCAGCATAGCCAAATACATAAGCAGCACTAAAAGGAGAATCAAAAAATTTTGTTTGGGTTTGGCAACGTGGTTGGCCTTTGGCCCTTCTCCTGGGAAAGACAAATAAGTGACATGGTTATTGTTTCTAAACTAACACTAAATGATTCGGTCTTGTTAACGTCGCTTTGCCCTGCTGTATGCAGAGAGCAGTGAAATGAATTGGTACCAATGGCTGTGACCTCAGGGATTTATTGGGGCTTTTTTCAGTGTTCTTCCAGACAGACAGGAACAAAACTGTAAAGGAGCTAGTGTTAAAGGAGTTAGTGTGGGAGATCATGTCTGCCATAATTTAGAGCTGTCTCTCTTTCTTGCTTGAATATATTGTTGACTTAAAACATCATAGGCATGTCTTGTTGCTTTGAAGAGACATGAAAACTGAGGACGTCTTGACACTTCCCTGTCTAAATATACTGAGGTCTTAAATTCAGGCTTTGAAAAGTTAGTTATGGAGTTCTACTGGAAAAACTGCTCCTCTGGAGTCACAAAACCTTACATTAGTTCCTTTTGCTGTTTTAATGCTTGCTCCTTCTTTGACCTCATATGTATTTCATCATGAGCTTTTAATATATATTATTTGAGATTTTTTTAAGTAAAGTACTATTTTTACTTCTCTTTCAACTATACCTCAGCCTAGAAGTCCACTGCAGATGTGTTTGGTTTTTTTTTTTTGTTTTGTTATTTTGTTTTTTTGGTCACTGAAGTGTTGTCTTGAGAAGCTGCTTGAACTGCACCTGGCTCAGTTGCAAAGCAGTTTGTCAGTTTAGGGCTGCTGCTGTCTTAGAAGTTGGTATGTAAATATTTGCAGAAGGACTAGTATGGGCACAAGTTGTACCCCTAAAGCATTTTTGATACACTATGGTCAGCTGCTGTTGTACAAATGTTAAAACCTTTCCTCCTGGGGAATAGGTCATCATTGCCACCAGTTGATAGACTTTCTCCTGTCCAGGTGCCATTTTTTCATGGTGAGGTACAATCACTTGGGCTACTGGGATTTCTACTGCTTATTCATCTCACCTATGCTCCTTCCTGTTTATTCAGCACAGCTTTTGCTGAGGAGTTTTTGCTGGTTTTTACTTGGAGAAAAGAGGGAGGAGGGGTTTTTTTACATTGGAAGTTTGGATTTACATCTTGGTGGTTATGATACTAGACTTAAAAAAAGCTAAAAATTTTTGAAGAACTGTATTCAAAATGCTGGTTTTGCACTTAATAAAGCAACTTTAGAGTCTCCTACTAACTCCATGATGTCTTTCCAGCTGAACGAGCTTTGGATACCATGAACTTTGATGTCATTAAAGGCAAACCAGTGCGCATCATGTGGTCTCAGCGCGATCCATCTCTACGCAAAAGCGGTGTAGGAAACATCTTCATCAAAAACTTGGACAAATCAATTGATAACAAAGCTTTGTATGACACATTCTCTGCTTTTGGAAACATCCTTTCTTGTAAGGTTAGTGCGAAGTTATGGGTGCATTTAATGGTTTGGCATTTAGAGGGGGGGAAAATACATGCTGGAAGCATTCCATGGCTATTACAGCAAAGTTTTTCTTTAATAGGTGGTATGTGATGAAAATGGATCCAAGGGTTATGGATTCGTACATTTTGAGACACAAGAAGCTGCAGAAAGAGCTATTGAAAAAATGAATGGTATGCTGCTTAATGACCGCAAAGTGTAAGTACATAAATACACAGTTGTAGATCAGCAGACTGAAACTCTATTTAAAGTAGACATGGACTTAGAGCTTACCTAGAAAAGGCAGGTTGTTCTAAATATTTCCAATCGGAAATGATTTAGAATTTTTGTGCTAGGAATACTACAAACTGTGTTACCTACCTATTCTAACAGCAGAATGTTCAGAGAACTCTGCTAGTGCACTTCAGGAAAGAAAAAAGTTGTATTGTCTTAAGTCAGTGCTGTAATGAGGGTTTGGGAACTTCTCTTTTCTGATTTTACTGGTCTCAGATAAAGTACAACGCTTACTAAAGTTGTGTGATTGGGTATGTTACTGTTTTTGAGTGAATCTTAGAGTGCTGAAGCTACTAAATCTTGAATAATGGTCTGATTATACTGAATGTTCTTAATGTCTGTTAATAGACATATCTGGGGAACAGGAGTAGAAAATAAAACTTAGGAAAACAAGGGTTAAAAAATCAACTGTTCTATAGGGGAAAAAAAGATCTTTGGGCAATTGGTTAGTGATGGCTAGGTGGGGGGGGTGAGTGTGCCTACAGCTGTTCTTAAGGGATCATTATGGTATTTGGTATAGTTGCAAAAGAATAGCTCTGTAAATACTTCAGTGGCTTTGGAAAAAAGGATAACAGAAATCAGCATCAGCTTACCCTTGTGGATTATTTTTACATGGGTGGATCAAGCCATGTACAGGGAGAACCCATCTTTGAAACTTTGGTTTTCCCTCTTGCTCTGTGCTTGGCTGGCATACTGTGGATGTTTTTAGTTGGCTTGCTCTTTATATAACCTTTTTAAATCAGTAAAAATGTCAGCATATAGTCATAAACCACAGTATTTACATAAACTTTGTTTAATAAAATGCATCATAAAAGCTAGTTTTGCTTTGAATTTTTATTCAAGGTATGTTTTTAAAAGTTAAAATACTCAGCTCACTGTCAAAATCTGCTGAACACATAGCTGAACAATATTGTTCTTATCCTTGGTTGCTACAAATCTGGTGAAGTTGTCGGTATTGACGAAAACATTGATCTACTGTATGCTGCATTATTGAATTGGTTAGATTTGGAACTATGAAGTTCAGATAATGATTGGGTATTAGAGAATAAAAGTCTGTAACCAGAAATCAGGTTATCTCGTACTCCTGTAACTTCTGTACTAGAGGAGTTCATTGGATTGCAGAGTGTTGTATTCAGCCTCTGTTCTTTCTCTGCCAGTGTGAGCTGACCTTTAGTGTTCCTGGCCAACTTGTGATGATATTTGACTACAGAGCAAGTTGCACTATTTATTTCTCCATGCCTATTCAGAGAGGTGGGGGAAAACAAGGGTTTGCTTTGATATAGCCTGGAAAGGTGTATAAGGGTATATAGAAGGTTAGTTAAATAGCCCTTGCTTAAAAGTTAAGGTTGGAGAATGGTAACTGTTTTAAGGCTGCCAAGTTTTTAGTATGACAGATTATGCTGGTAACTAGAATTTCAGTTTACTTAGTACTCTTTCCCATTGTCCACGTGTCTCCTGATGTCAAAGGCTGCCCAGGAGCAAACGATATTGCCAATAGTTTGAAAGTGTTTTTATGCTAGTCATTGTGATAAGCACACTAATACAGAAAAGGATAGTAAAATTGTTTATCTGATACTTTTATTTGGAATATTTTACTTAAAGAATTTCATACCTGTAATGAATAATGAGACTAAGAATAAAGTATGCCAGATGACTAATGCAAGTCTGTCAAGGTGTTAAAATTTACTTTAATCTATTCTATTTTGTTCTCCTGAAACTAGATTCGTTGGAAGGTTTAAATCTCGTAAGGAACGCGAGGCAGAGCTTGGAGCCAGAGCAAAGGAATTCACCAATGTTTACATCAAGAATTTTGGAGAAGACATGGATGATGAGAGACTTAAGGAACTCTTTGGCAAGTTTGGTAATGTCTTACGCTTTGAGTTTATATAAACACCAGTGAACTTCAGCTCTTACAGCTGGATGGTGCTTTATAATGGGAGGAATCAGATGGCTGTCTGAAGTTTTTATTTTAAAACTATGGAAAACTTAGTACTTCACTACATTTTGAATTTGTAATTGTAATTATATCCAGTAAAGCATTTTAAATTGCCATAAAAGAATATATAATCCTCCTATCAGAATTGTTTGATAATTTGAAAACAGTGTCTAGTCTTTTTAATATGTTTTGCAACCTCTTTAAGCTGTAAATAGAAGTGTTTTCTGTTCTAGTACAGGTTGATGTTACAAGTTCTGTACAGGAAGCCTGACAAATGAGTTTCCTTTAGCTTTTTCACTTTGCAGACTTAGCTTTATTCAAGGTATCTCTGTTTTCATTATTTGGTTACATTGTGGTGGTTTCCTTACGCTGAATTTATGAGGAACTTTGCCATTGGCAAGCTGTTCAGTTCTGTCTTGACCCTCATTTATGCTCAGGGCAGAGTTATAGTAGGCATATGTATATGTGATGTGTCACCATCGAGTTAGGAAGTGGCACAGTTCCTTTATCCAGTTGGATTCTTACATTGGTTTATAGGCCATATCTGTTGTCTTCAGCCTCGTGGCTTTTTATGTTGTATTTTCTCCTGTGCTTTGCTGTTCTCCACTGGATATCATGCAAACGAAGGGAGAGCCTTGTGATATATCCTATCGGAACAGTATAGCAGCATTCACAGGAAATTCCACTAGTATGTTTGTGGATGAAATGGTAGCAAATTTAGCTAATGTCTCTCTAAATTGAGTCTGAACCACAAATTTTCAAAGCTTTGAAACAGCTGAGCTGGGATCCTTTCACCAGGCCAAGAGGTGTGAAGCACATAGCTAATAGAAGGGCCTCCCCTCCAGATTTCGATACCTGTTTGAAAGGACAGAAGTGCTAATGCTTCTTAAACATCAGGGGTTTCCTCCATTAAAATTACTTCACTTTGAAGTTAAATTCCTACCCCATTTTGGCTGAAAGTACAGTAGTTAAGAAATTCTGCATGGCAGACATCAACCATAAAGGCTATAGCTTGGCATAGGGGCAAATCAGCAATTTTATACTAATGGATGGTGTTTGCTAGATCCTATAATTGGTGCAGGAGTCTTTTGTAGTATAAATGAAGAAACTAAATATTAAAACTTCTGAACAGTGTTCAAGATGTGAAGAGAATATGCTCTGTATACACCACATAAAGTATTTCATTCTCTTTTTAGGTCCTGCCTTAAGTGTGAAAGTTATGACTGATGAGAGTGGAAAATCCAAAGGCTTCGGCTTCGTTAGTTTTGAAAGACATGAAGATGCCCAAAAAGTAAGGTTCTGTACTTCATGTTAGGAATTCTGTAACCTGAGACTCAATAAGTTTCATTGAATGCTTTGGAATCTTGTGAATGCATTAAGGGTTTTTAATTAGTCAAGAATGCTGCAAAAGCAGGTATCTTCTTCGTAAATGACTGAACATAGTTACTCTCATTTAAAATGCTTTCTTTTGAGGAAATGTCAGTTGATTTGAAGAGCCTATTAAGTTAAGATACTCAGAGAAAGGCCCTGTTGTAGTTGGGCTTGAAGGTTTTGATGAGATTTGGATTCCTTCATGCTGGGCAACATGCAAGCATTGTAAATTATTACATCCCTGCAAAACCCAGATGAATCATTGGATCCAATTTGGTTGCACAAAGCATTTGTGCAACTGCAAAGCAGAAAGGATGGAGGTTTTGAACTTCAGGACTGCAAAGTCAGCAGGAAAGCTATTAGTTTTATAGAGTATGTTTGGCATAGCTGTAAGAAAATAGCCTTGTGATTTCGCTTTTACCTTGAAAAGTAACTATGGAACAAGGGTCCTATTAAGTTGTGTGTATGTCTATAACATACCAGTGTGCTGTATAATTCATTGGCAGCTGTTGCTTTGATGTGTCAGTTCGCTGTGGCAGGAAGGACATAGCATCAGGAGAAAAAAGCAGCACAGAGCAGATTGGGGCACCAAATGAAGTTTGCTTTTCAAAAAGCATTTCTGTGATTTCTCAGTAGTGCAAGTGCACAAGCAAAAAAATCTGGAACAAATCTTGTCTTAAATGTACATTTTTCTCAGTCTTCCATACGTTCATAATGAACTGCTTCTCTCACAGTAGTCAGGATCACACATGGTGTATTTCAAATAACTTAGAATACCAATACCTCAGTAAATGTGATTTTTATATTTGAATTACTTTTTTATATGCCTGGAAAACACTAAAATATAAACTACTACTAACCTCTTGTTTATTAATGAAGGCTGTAGATGAGATGAATGGGAAAGAGCTCAATGGGAAACAAATCTATGTTGGCCGGGCTCAGAAAAAAGTGGAAAGACAGACGGAGCTGAAGCGTAAATTTGAGCAAATGAAGCAGGACAGGATCACCAGATATCAGGTTCGCTTTCAATTCATGAAGACTACCTCTATTTTTAGATCTATGCAAGTAATTTGCTTTTAAAAATAACTTTATTTTTTTTTAGGGTGTAAACCTTTACGTGAAAAATCTTGATGATGGCATTGATGATGAACGCCTTCGAAAAGAATTCTCCCCATTTGGTACAATCACTAGTGCAAAGGTAAAGTTTGTAGATTGCACTTACCCTTTTGTTGGTGAATGATGATCCTTCACTAAGGAAGAGCAATTTATTTCCTTGACTAACAGAAATGTGACCCAGTCACCTATCAGTGCTACTGCCACATATACATGGGCTTCTGCTTTCTTGAGTTTTGTAAATCTCAGATGAAATACGTCATGCTGTTGTCCTTTCCTGACTTAAACTCTGCATGAGTTTGAGGAAAAAATACATCTTTTCATTGCAATGTTATGCTCAGTGTTACTTCACTGAGATTTTCATCTGTATTCACTGAAGAAATAGCTTGTTCAGCAGCGATAGTCCTTTTTTTATAAATCATTCAGTAAGACAAACCTGTGGTGTCACTTGTATAGTAAGCTGAAAAAGGAAACTCGTGCAAGTTGAATAGGGATAGACATAACATTCTCTTGTTTAAAAACTGTGCTTTGTACTTGGCAGGTCATGATGGAAGGTGGGCGCAGCAAAGGATTTGGGTTTGTATGCTTTTCATCACCAGAAGAAGCCACCAAAGCTGTCACAGAGATGAATGGTAGAATTGTGGCTACAAAACCATTGTATGTAGCTCTAGCACAGCGTAAAGAAGAACGCCAAGCCCATCTCACCAACCAGTATATGCAGAGAATGGCAAGTGTGAGAGCAGTACCTAATCCTGTAATCAACCCCTACCAGCCAGCACCTCCTTCAGGTTACTTCATGGCAGCTATCCCACAGGTATGTATAGAGATAAGTAACTTAATGTTTAGTACCATGTATGGAATCTGTTTAGATTTAAGAGAAAATAAAAAAATTAGGATGTGTTCATAACTTCAGCATAGCAGAAAGGTGATGGACTGTTCAGTATGCCCTCAGAAGATAACAAAAGTACATGTTTTTGCATTTGACAGACTCAGAACCGTGCTGCATACTATCCTACTAATCAACTTGCTCAACTTGCTAGACCTAGTCCTCGCTGGACTGCTCAGGGTGCCAGACCTCATCGTAAGTCACTTCTCTACTTCTCCAGCGATTTGGTAAACTTGATAGCTTGCACCTTTGAAATTTTACATACATTTTCATGGTATTACAGTCTTAGCTATGTTATGATATTCCTTCTGCACTCTCCTCACCATGCAGTGTTTCGGTGTGTAATGTAAGATACCTTTCCTAAAACAGCATTCCAGAACATGCCTGGTGCTATCCGCCCAGCAGCGCCCAGACCACCATTTAGTACCATGAGACCGGCTTCTTCACAAGTTCCACGAGTCATGTCAACACAGCGTGTTGGTGAGTTCCACTTATAAAAACTTACACTTAAAATATAAAACCTTTTTGTTTAATTTTGCTGGTTCAGAATCTCTCAAACAAAATCAGTGTCATACGTGGTACTGCTTCTCCTTTTCTAGCTCTGACTAGATTGGTAAGCCAGTATCACCTTTTACTAGTTGCTTAAATTACTGTCCCAGCAAAGAATGAAAATCAGACTCCAGATGTGGTCCCATCTCTAGCATTGAACAGTTCTTCCTTTGTTTTGATAGTGTTGTACTGAGAGCTTTTACCAATCTCAGCATGGCAGTTTAATAAGTTGCATGTAAAAATGCTGAGATGATCCAATTTTAGCTCTTAACTATCTGTAATAGAACATTGTGAGCTGCTATCGTGCAGAATCTACACATCATTGAATGAACCAGAATGGACTGTAATGGAGTCTTAACTGAGAACATACTAGGTGGTGGTTTTTAGCCATTTACTTCACGAGAGTATCCTTTTCTTTAGATGACTGACAATGTGTGCACTCAGGAAATCATGTCCTTTGAGGGTGGGATGAAACTACATAATCAAAAGCGAGCATGTTAAAAAAAAAAAGTGAGATGACTAGAGAGTAACAACCAGAAGATTTCTAGATTTGAGCCTTCAGATGGGGACCAGTGATGTGACAGTATGACTGAGATGAGTCTATAATGCAATACCTAAATTATGTTTGGTTTTGGTTGCTTTAACTTTTGTCCAGTGTATGCCAAATTAAAAATGGAACTGTTCATAAACAGAATTGTTGTCTTTTCAGCTAATACATCAACACAAACAATGGGTCCACGTCCTGCAGCAGCAGCTACTGCAGCTACTCCTGCTGTACGCACAGTACCACAATACAAATATGCTGCAGGTGTTCGCAACCCTCAGCAGCATCTTAATACACAGCCACAGGTTGCTATGCAGCAGGTATGTAATTTTAGGAACTGGTCATGCTTTTGCTGTTGGTTATTTTTTTTTCAGATGAAAGGCAGAGATGCCTCTAATCATAAGATTAAGAGTTTCCTTTGTTATTGTAGAATTCAGGCTCTGCATTATGGCACCAGTTTACAGCCTTGGGGCTTTAAGTGTATTTCAAGTTCACCTGGGATGGGATGGGATCCTATGTTGCTTCATATTTTCCAGTTGCTTGATACCTTAGCCTGAGTTTTCAGTGTTTGCTCCACAGTGGAGTGGTTGGTGCTAATCTCCAGCATCACTCAGCCCTAACACTACTTGATTAAATTGACTTGATAGTTATTTTTTCAAGGTTTCTGACAGTGTAGGCATTGTTTATGCTGAGTTGTAGTGCAGTAGATATTTGAAGCTGCATGTAATTATAAAATAGAATTTAATTTTGAAATGGTGTAATATTAATTTGCAGCCTGCTGTCCATGTGCAAGGTCAGGAACCATTGACTGCTTCCATGTTGGCTTCTGCCCCACCACAAGAACAAAAGCAGATGTTAGGTATGTACATGGTCTCTCTGCTGATGCCTTGTAGTGGAAGACCACTCAAGAGTACTCTAAAATGCAGAATAAATGGTTTTAGGAGTAGAACAAGGAGGAAGTTGTTGCCCTTTTCCCTTGAATCTAAGCTGTGTTCGTCAGATGAGATCTGTGACTCCTGATAACTTTTTTTCTAGGTGAACGTCTATTTCCTCTTATTCAAAGCATGCACCCTACTCTGGCGGGTAAGATCACTGGTATGCTGTTGGAGATTGACAACTCTGAACTCCTTCACATGCTCGAGTCTCCTGAATCTCTTCGTTCGAAGGTGGGTAGGCCTTTGCTTCCTGCTAACTTCATAAGCAATTAAATCTACCCTGATTGAACAGGTATTTGTGCTGGCATGGTGGAGTAGTGGCAATGCAATGTTGGCCAGGGGTGACAAGTTGGAATATTCTGTTTTGGTGGGTGGCAGTGACTTACCTTAGCATGAACTGGAACTAATGTTAACTTTTTCTTGATAATAATACAGGTATTGTTTGTATGTATAATTTAAACCACTTCATAAACTTAAAAATAATGAAGCTTCCCTCTGTTATTTCTTTTTTTATTTCCCAGGTTGATGAAGCTGTAGCCGTACTACAAGCCCACCAAGCTAAAGAGGCTGCTCAAAAGGCAGTTAATAACCCCACTGGGGTTCCAAGTGTTTAATAAGTAAGTTTTCTGAGGAATGCAGCTTTATAGGGTGAGTAGGGCGATAGTCCTTAGTCCATGGCCTTACAAGCAGTATGTTTCTAGGCTCAGTATCATTTGCAGCCATGGAAAGTAGAAGCTGCGGTCATGGTGGTAGGATAGTTTTGTGCTCTATACTCCTTGTCCAGTTCCACTCTTGGTTAGCAAATGCTACCAACACTTCATCGTGCATATTTAGCTGGAATTAGAGCATTGACTAGCAGCATATTTAGCTGGTACTAGTTCTCAAAAGTGAGAAGTTTTGTCAAATGTTGCTGTTCATACTGTTCAAGAGGAACTTCTGCAAATTGTGGAGGAAGTAAGCTTAAATGGTACGAAGCCCTACTGTTCCTTATGTGTTCCTTAATGGCAGTTAAAATACTGATTATCTTGATAATTTTTTCTGAGTGGTTAGTATCTTAATTTTGCATGACAGGAAGAGGCAAAAGGTGTTACCTTTACAGTTTCAAAAGTGGAAAAATGTTGTGGAGTTGGGGATAATGTAGGTGTTTATTCCCCATTCAGTCCTGTTAGGTTTTGCCTGTATGTGACCTTTTCATGTTTATAACTATCAGCTGAAAAGGCCTGCTTTTAAATTTGATCACTCAAAATCTTCATTTTTCTTGGTCTCCTTTCTGTAGGCATGAAATGGTCTTCTGGAGGCAGAATGAGTCATGCTTTTTCCATGCTTTTTTCCTTTCTTTGTTGCTCGTGACACTTTCACACTGGAGATTAAAAAGTGTTGAATAGTTGTCTGGCCTAAACTAAGCTGCCCAAACCTTTAGAACATTACTCCTTGTGTTCCATGATGTTAGTAATTGGAATTTGAAAATACTGTTACTGTAATGGTTTGAGCTGTGGTATGCTGACCTTAGAGTAGAGGTCTCTGCTCTGCAATCAGGCTACAGTAACAAAGTCTTGTGCCTAGCCCTTGTCCAAGGCTGGGCTGTGCAGAGTACTGTTTAGTTCTAGACTTCGTTCTATCTTTCAAATGATTACAGACTTGAGGTACTTATGTATCTCTAAAAAGTGGGATATCTGCCTCTATGATACCCTGCTTGTAAAGAACTTTGTACTTTCACAATATTGATCATACCAAAGTATTATCAGGCTTACAGTTGCAGAAAGCGAGGTGCTGCTTTGATTTTAATACCTAACAGCATTGTTTTTGTTTACAGAAAGATCCGGGAACTACAATCTAGAACTTCGCTTCACCGAAGAAAAAAAAATCTAAACATGGAAAAACTATTAAATATTGAGAAAAACATTGCAAAATATAAAATAAATAAAAAAAGGAAAGGAAACTTTGAAGCTTATGTACAGAGCAATGCCGGGGCTAGTAAAACAAGTGCTAGTCCTAGATTACTTATTGATTTAAAATTAAAAAAAAATAGTAAAATAAAAAATACAAATTAATGTTTTATAAACCCGGGGGAAAAAGAATTTTCAGCACAGTAAAAAAAATTTAAAGCATTCCTTTCTTTAATTTTGTAATTCTTTACTGTGGAAAAGCTCAGAGTATCACCACTGTTTTAGTTGACAGTGAGAATTGATAGCTGAGCAAAGAAACGTAATTTGGATTATAAAATTCTTGGTTTAATAAAAATTCCTTAAACACTGATTTACTTGTCATAGTTTTTGTACAGTGTCCTTCTGATATGGTAGCGTTTCAGAATATAGAGCTAGAATCCAACTTCAGTATGTTTTAGCAGTTTGGCAGGTTAGCCTATGTTTAGCCACCTGTTACTGGTAATACAAACTTAGGCTTTAAACAAAAAGAGCAGATAAATCCAAATCCTTCATAGCATGATGTCTGGGCTCTTGACAGTGTCTAAGTGGAAGTAGCCCTTTAAATGTTGCGCCTTGGTGGAGGGAAGAATCTCCATACATGTTGCCTGCTGTTTCTTTGGACTTAACACTGACCATGATAACTTCTCTGTGGCTGAGATGGAGGCAGAGTAGAATGGATACAGGTGAATGAACAAGGATTGTCTGCAACAGTGCTGTAAGGTTACGTTATTGGGAAGGTACAAACACAAGGCTTCCTCGAACAATAATGTTCAAGTGGCAATGTATTAAAGTGCGTATTAACCAAAAGATCATTGCAGAGTAGAAGTCCTGTGGACAGGACTGCTTAATCCTGCCTTGAAATAGCTAACACTGTGTTCCTTAACACAAGGGAAAGGCTACTGGTTAATTTTAGCTTTGCTATATTTTGCCTTTTTTCAAATATGGTGAACAAATCCTTTGTCAAAGGCAACTTCAACAGCTAGCAAAAGATCTCTTCATTAACTTCCTGTACAGTGAGCTTACACAAAACTTGTTTTAAATGAAATTTGTGAATGGTGAAATAATACTAGCAACTCCGCTGGCTCAAGGAATCTGTTATCTTCTTGGTTCATCCTTATAATTTTAAAAATTGAATGCAAGGGGAGTTCTGTATTGGTCTCAATCTGATCTGTTGCATAATAGCAAAGAAGGAAATGTGTCTCCAGTTGGAGGCCCGTTGCTCATGGGTGTCCCCCAGGGCTCAGCGTTGGAGCCAGTTCTCTTCACTATCCTTTCCAGTGATCTGTTCAAGGGGATCAAGTGCACCCTCAGTAAGTTTGCAGATGACTCCAAGTTGGGCCGGAGTGTTGTCTGCTTGATGGTAGGAGGGCTCTGGATAGGCTGGATTGGTGGGCTGAAGCCAACTGCATGAAGTTCAACAAAGTGAGTGCCAGGTCCTGCACCTGGAGCACAACAACGCCATGCAATGCTACAGGCTGGGGAAGAGTGGTTGGAAAGCTGCCTTGTGAAAAGGACCTGGGGGTCGATATCCAGCTGAATGTGAGCCAGCAGTGTGCTCAGGTCAAGAAGGCCAACAGCATCCTGGCCAGCAGACCAGGGAGATGATCGTCCCCCTGTAGTCCGCTCGGGTGAGCCCACACCTCAAATGCTGTGTTCAGTTTTGGGCCCCTCACTACAAGAAGGACATCAAGGTGCTGGAGTGTGTCCAGAGAAGGAAGGACAAGAAAGCTGATGAAAAGGGTCTAGAAAGCAAGTCCTGTGAGGAGTGGCTGAGGGAATTGAGGTTGGTTAGCTTGGAGAAAAAGGAGGCTTGGAGAGACATGATCACACTACAATTACCGTAAAGGAGGGTGTAGTGAGGCGGGGGTTGGTCTCTTCTCCCAAGCACCGAGTGATAAGGCCAGAAGAAATGGCCTCAAGTGGTGCCAGGGGAGGTTTAGGTTGAATATTAGGAGAAATGTCCTCACTGAGATGGTTGTGTTGGAACAGGCTGCCTAGTTGTCACTATCCCTGGAGGTCTTCAGAAAACTTGTAGGGCTTAGTGACGTGTTTTAATGGTGGACTTGCAGTGTAAGGTTAAAGGTTGGACCAGTTCTTAGAGATCTTTTCCAACCTAAATGATTCAGTTATTCTATGAGTCTTTGTTCTAGCCTGATAGGACCTACAGTTCAGCCTTTATATTGTGTACCGAAAATGTCCAAGTAAATAATCAAATATGGCAAAACTGAAGAAAAATACTAGTTTATGAGCTGCCTTTAACCAGATATAGGACCTTACTGAGGTCAAGAGTTTTGCAAGACGTTAATTTTGTGGTAAGCCACCAAGGGAGAGAGTAACAAAAGCCTTTGATAAACTTCTTTCACTGTGTAATTTAACAGATATGTTGAAGTTGTCCATCTACAGATAGGTTACTCTACAGCTGCTGCCTTGCTTTCTTTCCCCTACCTTTAAGGCTGTAGTTTCTGCAAACTTGCAGAATGAGAGGCATTTTCTACCCTTTATTAGCTCTGCAGAAGTGATAAAGCAGGGGGAGAAAGGAAGTAGCGAAGTTAACATCTTTGTTTTAAAAAGATCTACCAAGAGAGGAGAGCATGATACTTAAACGCTGCAGCCCACTGGGTTCCAGTGATTATATTTACAGGATATGATTTCTGCAGAGTCACAGAAGGAGTTAGTGAGTTCTTTGCAGAATGCTATCTGAAGTCTGTGTTTTATGGGGGAGGAGGAGGAGGCCAGTGTTTTCTGGACCTATTGCTGTAATCTTAAAGCCCTACAGCATGCTTTCTGGTGTCATTGTGTGCATCTCGTCCCCATACACCCCCGCCCGCCCCCCCCCCCCCCCAAAAAAAAAAAATTGAAAAGTTAGACTTTATTTTTTCCCTTAGTTCAGAGACCTTCAGAATGGATTTTTTTGTTTTTCTGTTAAGAGAGTTTGAGAAATAAACATAGCACAGAGAGGTGGTTGGGCATAAATGGATCCTTTACCTCCCACTTCACTAAAGGAGCGTTAAGGTAAGCTTGTACATTTCTTATGTTCAGTCCTGTCCTGATGGAGGCAGACTGGGTTACCCTTTAGTTTCCAGTCTTGCTGCAGTGTGGGACTGCAATTAAGAATTTTTGAAATTGGACGGTAAATCCTACAAAGGAGGCAGTTCAAACAAGATGTGTATGATAAGAGGTTGAATGCATAACTTGATGTGATGTCAACTATAAAAACCATTACACCTTAATAAACCTTATTGGACTAAACCTTAGCACCATAATAAAAGTGTTGAAGAATTGCATGTTAAAAGGTGGACCTGGAGACCAAACTCTCTGCAGGTGTTTAAGGGCCCTAGCAGGAAACTTCAGAGCCTGCCTCAGTTCTTGTTTCCCCAGATAAGAGGTAATGTGACTTCAGTGAGTCTGCTGGAGTTAAACCAAACTTCTTTTTTGTATTTTGTAAGAATGTACAAGTTATTTAACCTTTTGCATGTGGAGAAACAGAAAAAGGAGGAAAAAATGAATTCTTCCAGCTTTGCATCAGTCTTCTGTGGGTGTGTCAAGCACTAGCATCTGTACCAGCCTGAAATACTAGGTAGTTTCTGTAACAGAAGGAAATAGTGAGGCAATTCTGCTGAGGTTATGAAGTCGTAAGGAAATGAAACCCTGTGTCTGTTAGGTTTTTCATCCCACTCTTGATTACATGGCAGTTCCTCACTGTACATCACAGACATTTAATCAATGTCTTCTATTTGATCTACATTTTTTTAGTCTTAGAGATAGTGAACAATGTTTTGTTAGCGTCCCTGTCAATGTTTCATTAGAGTACTACTGTTAAATTTAAACAATTCACCACACAGAAAAGTCAATTTACTCACCAGAGGTAGAACATTGTTGTTCCCTTGGGTTAAAGGCAATCTAATTGGCAGTCACTTCCTTCTGTCACACATTCCCTCCTAGCATGTGTCAGAGGCTTATGCTGATCCTCTGCAGCCCTGCAACTGCTCAGTGCTAAGCTGATTTTGCTGAATCCTCTGGTATTTCATTCCTTCGTTCCTTCTCCATCTTCCATTCTCTAACCACAGCAAACACTTTAGAATTTAGCAGCAGCCGAAAGCCTGCTCTTGAAATGAATGGTGATTTGAGTGAATGAATGCTGTATTCACCCTCAGCTCTCCCAAGTAGGCTGTGTCTTTATGTGCAGCTAAATCCAAGGTTTGGTACAGAGGCGATTTGGATTGCACACATTGTCTTTGCTGCTCTAGAGAAGGCCAGGAAATTTGGATTTCATTGGGTGCTGGGGTACCTGTCCTCCTAAGAGGACAAAGTGGTGGAAATCAAGATGCTCCTGTGTCAGGCAGTGTTAGAGTTGCCTGTTTGCATTGGTTATTTACTTGCTGTTGAAAAACTAAACCAGTGAGATCTTCAGTCCTTCTACTTATATGCATGTCCTTCTCAGGAGCATTGTTAGTAATTGCTGTGGACAACATAACATGGAAAGATGGTCACTTAACTGTTTTGGACTAGGATTCCTATCAAAAGGGCTTTCTGAATTCTACATCTAATAGACATGTTTCTGCTTTGAATAACTTGGATAACTTGGGGGGTAAGGGGGTAGTGTACTGAGGAGTTGTTGTCCAAACTGATGTGTTAAAGAGAGCTTACAGAGTTCTGTCCTTAGGACCACAGTTCACTGAGCTGTTGGAGGCATGGGGCAAGGCTCTCCATCACTAGCAGTTCCGACCATGCTACTTGGGATTAAGCAGGAAGCTCTGTTTTTGTGAGTGATCTTTCTGCTGAAGTTGCTGAAAATACTTCTGGTCTTTGATGGAGTCTCAAAGGCAGCATGCTGACTTAAAAAGAAGCTAGCAAAGGGAGTCAGTCTAGATACAGGACCTCTATGTTTTCACGTAAAGACTGAGGAAATCCTTCTACACGTTACTCCCACTGGCTGGCAATTTTCATTTGGGATCCTGTCTCTTCTGAGCCCTTTTTCTCACTGCCTCCCTTCTTCACAATTTTCCTCATTTGATATGACAGAAGGAAAAACACACCAAAAAACAACACCACCACCAACAAAACACAATTCCTCAACAAGGCCTCAGCACGCTAGCAGCATAACCACCATCACTTGGGAAGGGGTCTGTGCTCTACAACTACATGAAGGAAAGCTTTTAGTCCATCTTACCTTCTGTAGGATGTGGTTGATAATGACAGATGTTAGTTGTACCCAAATGAAAATGCAGCTGGCAGGGTTACAAGTTGTGAGGATGCAGCAGTGAATACAATTTTGAAACAAATGTTCTTGGCTACACTAAGAACACAAGGTTCATGTATAGTCAAAGCCTCCTTCCAATGAGCTGGGCAACAAGAACAAAAGAATATTTTTCAAAAATGATTTGAAACATTTCTTAGAATTCTCACTTACTGAATTGGGATTGAATATAATCATTAAGAAAAAAAAAAAAAGGAAGTGATAAGCTTGGCCAACGTAAGGGGCCTGTTGCACATTATGTACTAAGAGCAGCGTATCTATGCCAAATAGTCTCCTGCTCCCCACGTAACCTGCTAAAGAAACATCCCTAATCAAGTCACAGTCCAGCTGGCTCTAGCTGCCCAGAGATAAACACTTTTTTGATAGCTCTTAGCATAGTTTAAAGTGTTCCATGTAATGTCTGAGCACTCAGAAAACAAAAGTGATGCCCTGGGCAGGTTAGCTGGTTGTGTCACATTGCATTGACAAGGACCGTGGGTTACACATGCTCTAGGTTGAACCTGAAGTCACTATCAAAAGTGGGCCCTAAACTTACTGCATTGTCACACCTGTAAGCAGAAGCTTTCTTAATCCTCTTTCCTCTGTTAGAGAGATTTGCCACCGAAGTTATTTTGGTTTTCTCTCCTGTGGTTTTCCAGAGAGGGACCAGAATGACCTAGACTGACAGCAGAAGGGGAAAACTCCAGCCTATGGCCTGGTACATAAATCTTTCCTCTGTCTGCCTACACCTTACATTTTGCCATCCAACTCCTTACACAGCTACCTTACCTCCCAGGAGGAGATGTGGATTTCCAAAGTGAATTGGGATGTGAATGAGGATGCATGCAGAGAGGGGAAGGAAAACTCTACCGGAGCTCCCCGGGGTGCGGGTGCTTCACCTCCAGGTCCAACGGGGCAGCTGTGACACTGGGATCTGCAAAGCTGGCTCTGTAGAGGGCGGTTGCGTGGGTGCTCCAGAAGTTGTCAGACTGGTTATATTCGGCTGCACAGATGAAGGAGAAAAACAAATCAAGTTATCAAACATGTTGCACAATGTTATTTGCCTTACTCTTCTCCATTTTTTCTAGAATTTCCACAGTTTGTTCTACTGTCTGAAAAACATGTACAAAACCTTGTTGCACTGGGAAAGGTTTTTCCTCAGGTCATCAAATGAATCATAGCCTTTCCAAAACATTTTTTTTTCCTCTTACAGAGAGCTTTTTGGTGAAACCAAAGTACTGTGCGCCAATTAGCAGGAGCAGGGTTTCAGCTGCGTTACCACCGTGTTGATTAACTCGTTTTGTGTCTCCAGGAGCACTGCTTGCGTAAGGCTACGAGTGCTTCCACTCACACACAAAGTCCTGGCCTGTGACAGTGTCTTTTCCTCAGTAGTACCAGAAATTCACAGAAGAGGAGTTAGGAAATAGGGCGAGTGAAACTTGCCTTTATCCTTAACGTAATTAGCGATAGACAAAACGTCCCAGGGCAGAGTTGAGCCAGCTTCTCTGTGACGCCTTTGGCCTCAGGTTTCCAGGCCCCGTGACGGGCGTGGGCGCAGCTCTCTCCATGAGCACTGCCCCACGCTCATTACCCACGCTCATTAACCTTTAATTTCACCCCAGCTTCACCCCTGGCCCTGCTGGGCGGCACCAGCCCTGCTCCTCAGCTCGTGCTCCCTCCCAAAGCCCAGCCAGGCCCTGCCCTGGCCATGAAGCTGCACTTCAGCATCCCCGCCGCCGAGGAGCTGCGGGAGGGACGAGGGGGCCGCTATGTGGTGGGCTGGGGGCCAGGGTGGGTGTGTGGATGGTGGGGGGCTCGGTTATGGCTCTGACAGCTCTGTGCTTGCAGCTCTACTCCCTGTTCCTGGAGGGCTTCCTGCTCGGCAAGGCTCGGTACCGCCAGCTGCGCCGCTGGGACGAGCAGGTGAGGGCTGGGGTCCAGCCTCTTCCCCTCAGCCTCCTTCCCCTGACACCCCTTTTTTGGAAAAAAGTGGCTGGGGAAATCCTGAGGGTGGGATCCTCTGGCCTGACATGTACCTGCACACCCCTCAGGGGTGGCCCTGTGCTGTGTAAGCGGGGCCTGGGTCAGCCCTGGGAGCGGCAGGGGATGCTGTGTGGTCCCAGTGGTTACTCCTGGGTGAGTCCACATGACAATGTCTCTCTTTGTTGTTGTTTTGTTTCTTATCCCTTTGGCCTCAGTCCCTTTCCCCTCTGTTTTCCCTCTGGTGTTGTTAGGAGGAGCAAAGAGCATGTGACACTGAGCTCTTCAGTGGAAGCAGGCTGGCCAGCCAGCAGTCCCTGTGCTAACCCAGTCCCTCTAGCCTTTGCCAGCCCTTGGCAAAATCCTCCAACTGAGATCCCTCCCACTCCTTCCACCAGCCTGGATCCACGCTAACATCCCCTCTGCGCAGCCTGCACTTACCCCCCACAGCCCTGCTTCTCTTAGCCCTGCTCCTGGCCCTGGGTTAAGTGGGTGCTTGTCTTTTTTCCAGCCTCCAGTTTCAGTGCCGGGACCCCCTGGGAGCAGCCCTGCCGGCCGGGGGCACCCATCCATCTCTCCCAAATCTGTGTGCTGGCGCACGCAGTCGTAGTGGCACCGCTGAAGTGCAGTCAAGAAGGGGTCAGGAGCAGGGCTACCACTGGAAGCAATGTTTGCTGAAGCGTGCTCTTGTGTCCCAGCTCTGCAATTCTTTTCCCTGTGGGAGCTCTGACAGTAATATTTTGCTTTGGTTAATGGAGCATTTCGAATAACATATCTCAAGTAATAAGCTATCTTTTTGCTTGCTTTTTCTTTAAGACTTACTTACCATTTATTGCTTGAGGTTTGAGCTTCATTAGTACTCTCAGTAAAACTTTCCCTTCTCTGTGTCCCCTGTAACTGACAGTTCACCCTCACGAAGGACTTTACAACTCGTTAGCAAGTTTTTGTTTTTAATTTGTTCAAGCTTACTGTTGGTAGCTGCCACACTTGGTCTTGGGGCTTAGCAGTCCCTTAATTGTCCTCCCTGTAGTTATGCTTGTTTATAGTTATTATTTCCTTTTCTCCTTATTTTAATTGAAATACTCTGTTAAGGTAGAACAATCAGGACGAAAAGGACGTCTTAAACTCCAGGACAGGGTAATTCAGCTTCCTGACCAGATCACACATAGTGGCCACAAAGCCTTGTGGATGCAACAATTCTGTGATGGATGCAGGACACAACTTTCCTTGTGGACAGATATATATATATATATATATTTGTATGATTATACCTGACAGTATTTCTTGAATGCTTCTCTAAAGGGTTTGTCTCTGGCCTCTGATGTACGAAATCAGAAATATATATATATTTCTTTTTTTCCTGATGCTGTGCCTTACCTGTCCCTTTTCTCTTGCTGTGCCTTTGCCTCCCCTCTACCCCTTTATGTATTGTGAGTGCTTGTTTGGCATTCCCAAACCCCGTTCCTTGCTGCCTCCCAGGGCACTTGCTCTCTACAAAAGGACTGCCTGAAGGGAGCAACGGTTCAGGAATTGGTAGTAGATGGCATAGCATAACAGGACATACGAGGCCCTGGATGCACTGCTGAACGGGGAGGTGCAGCTGAGCAGAGTCTGGGCCATGTTTCCTTACCCCGAGGTGCCTTATTACCAAAGGGGATTCACTGCCCTAAGCAGAGTGCCCAAGGCGAGTGGTATACAGGGAGGTGTGAACAACCAGGAATGATATCCTAAAAGAGATCTTGCTTAGGAGTTGCTCACGGCTGGGCAGCCAGAACTGCTGAGGAAAGCAGTGCATTGCACTCGACTGAGGGTTGCCAGAAAGTGTCTGTCATGTGAGGATTCACTCCCTTGCCCTTCCCGTGGGAGCTGGGGCTTTGTGTTGGCTGTAGTGGTGGCTCTGCCTTCTCCCCTTCCTCCTCTTGTTTTAGGAGCTCGGGCATTTGGTTGTGGGAAACCCAGGTGTGTTCCCTCTGTCTGAACACTTAGGTGTTAAAAGCTAGCAGGAGGATGGAAAAGAGGAGGGCCAGGCTCCCTTTGCCAGGGCAAATGCCATACCTGTTAGGCCTTCCCTCTTGTTTGCTCTTGCTAAGCCAGAACCTGCGCAGCCGCTCTCTGCGAGTGACTGGGGGCAGCTTCAGCAGGAGTGGCAGCGTTGGGCACACCTGACGTTAAGTACCTTTGAGAGCTTGACAGCTTCTGCATATATTCATGTATACCGTCAGCTGAAACATGTTTTAAGCATTTTTAATCTTAGAACGGTGTCTCTTTTTTTTTAATTATTTTTTTTCTCTCTATTTAATCAGCTAACTGAAAAGGCAATGCCCAGAGCCCTGCTCAATCTGCATATAATCCATCTGTGACAGTTTTACAGCTAGTGTTGCTCTGTTTTCCTGGGTTAGCAGTTTTGTTTCTGGTGCTCTGTCTGGCTTTGACATCAGCACACCGACGATGAAGTGTGGTCCTGGGTGAAAGGACTCATCCGTACAGCATAGGCAGAACCTGTCCCAAAAGCAAACTGATGGGATTAGACCAAGTAAGAGGTGATTAATTCAATTACACTTTCAAACTGTTGATGCCTCCTGCTGAGGAGGGAATAATTTATTGCAGAAAGATGAAAAAGAAACAGCATCAACTATAGCACATCTTTACTTCCCTTTTTGGAGAGATTAGATTTTAAAGTTGTTGTACTCAGGGAAGCTGCTCTGTCTGAGGCTCTTTGAGGTGGAAGTCTTGGAGGAAGAATAAATACTGCTCTACAAGGCTGGAGCATCCTACCTGGGCTCCTAGCACAGCAAAAATCAAGCTGCTTGTTGTGGTCCTGTGGGGTTTCCTGCCCCTGGCTCTTGCCCTGTGCTGAGGAGCTGGCAATGGGGCTGTGCCCAGCGCTGGGCAGCGAGGCAGGACCAGCTCAGCCTGCTGCTGTGTGCTGGTGGCAGGAGATGCACACAGTGCCTGCAAAGGAGCCACTTGGCCAGAGATACAGGGAGGCTGCAGAATGAGAGATCTCCCCCTGGACAGCCTGTGGGCAGGAAGACTTGGAAGTACGTGGCTGGTAAAGTAGGTCCAGCTAAGAGACAGCTGCAGTGTGCTGGGCACCCTGGCATGGGGCTCAGACACGCAGCTTGTGTTGGGTGACTTTAGGCTGGAGAAACAAACGCAGAGCCTTAAGGAAGAATGGTGTGAAGCAGATCGGGGCAGGCAGACCTGACTCTTATAGTGGTATTGGCCTGGCAGGGCAGTGATTCAGAGGCTGTTGGTACTTGGCACCACCAGATATGGTGTTCTGTGCCTCAAGTTGCACCAGGGAGGTTTAGGTTGGAAATTAGGAGACATTTCTTCTCAGAAAGAGCAGTCGGCACTGGAACGGGTTGCCCAGGGAGGTGGTGGAGTCACCATCCCTGGGGGTGTTCAAGGAAAGGCTGGGCATGGTGCTTGGGGACATGGTTTAGTGGGTGACATTGGTGGTAGGGGGATGGTTGGACCAGGTGATCTTGGAGGTCTTCTCCAACCTTAACGATTCTGTGAATCTATGTTGGTGGTGCCTTGCATGTGAAATGTAGCCTGGGCTGTTGGGTCTGTGAAAACTTTAGAATTTAGGGGTGTGTTTTTGTAACTCCTTGACATATGAAAAAGTCTAATTGGCAGGGAGAAGCTTCTCTTCTCTGTGGCCCAGATCCTGAGGACACACAACTGCATTTCAAGAAATTTACCAAGCAGCCAACACTAAGATGATTTTTTTTTTTTTTTTTTTTAATAAAAAATAAAAAAAGTAGGCCAGAGTCTCGGCTTGTGCAGACAGGTGATAACAGACGGTGCAGCATTGCAGGTGAGGCATGGCCTGAACACAGAGGGAGGAGAGAGGACATCCTGGTAGTGATTGTGGCTCCAGCTTCTGGCAAATTTCTTGCTCTATCTCCTCACTTTGCCTGCCTGTAGAACAGAGATAATATTTTTCAGTCCTGAGGGAAGATCACATATGTGAAGGACTTTGAAGATAAAAAGCACTCTATAGCAGCTATTACTGTTAGCCTCCCATAAAACCAAAGCATGGAGTGTTATCTAACTCTTTTGTGCTGTGTATCTTGGAGCAATTCACGCGTATCTAGTAATCAAGAACTCAGAAACAGCAACGTGTTGCCAATGTAGGGAAAGCGGAGCTGTGAGGGTATGCCTGACTCCTCTTTCTGTCTGACAAGTGGGAGAAGGTATTGCTAATTTTTGCACAAGTAAAGATTTTTTTCTTCTCCAAGCTTCAGCTGCTGGAGTCATGCAAAAGACTTGAGCAGCTGGGCCCGGAGGAAGAAGTCAGCTCGCAGGATTTAGTGACACTGACTGCTGAGCTGAATACTGGTGCTGAAAATTTAATTAGTACTAATGTCTCCGCATGCTATAGGAGTGATCGGATGCCAGATGGTTTTGATTTAGGCGAAGGAAGGTTTCCAGACAGGCTAACTGATTTTTGTTGTGTTTAGTAATGTGTATATTGGGAAAGTAAGCAGAACTTATTCTTGTCTTGAGGTAATTTGCCTAAAGTATTACAAGTTTGAAGTAGCCTGCTAATGTACAGCACTGTCAGAGTGAAACTCCACATCCAGCAGAGTTTAGCATCATTTAGCTTGAAAATCAGTAAACAGAAGCATGCTTGATGCAAACTTGCTGGCCCCTTTAATTTTAAGACCACGGATTGGAAAATGTCAGAGCATTATACTTTCAAGAACATTATACTTTCAAGTGACCAGCTACTGCCCAGACCTATATTGGAAGTGTCTTATGTTAGAGTCCAATACTGTAATTGTGGTTTTGCTGTCCTTTCAGGTCTGTTTATAAATGAGGCAGGTTTGTACAGACATTATATTCTTATTAGCCAGCTAATATAGCTGGAGGAAGAGTCAATCTTTCAAATAGTTTGTTTCTGCAAGATTCTCTGTTTCTTTCATTGACAGTGTTATGTGATGTGATGAAAGATACTGCTCACTAGCAAAATAATAAAAGCCCCTGAGGCAGCAGAAGTCACCATTTTTTATTTATTTATTTATTTTTTAATTAAGTTTTTAACCTGTAGTTCTGTGATAGGTTAAAGAGATCCTATGTGGATTTATTGGAAAGAGAAGACCTCCGTAACCATATTGTGTTTGCCAATGCAGTATAGTAGACTTAGCTGATAAGGTTAATACAATGCTACTTTTCTGACTTGAAGCAGAAGTTCCAAAGGAAGTGGTAAGGCTAAAAACAAGACACCCGTCAAAAGAGGCTGCTCTTTTGGGCTTGTCTTCTGCTGGCTGCTCAGATGAAGGTTCCTGTTTTGCCCTTGCCATGGGCCCTGAGGGCCACCAGGGAGGTGCTGAGCAGATATCTGCACTAGCTCAGCATCAACCCCTGTCAAAACAACAGAGCATCAAAAGCTTCTTGGAAACTACGAACACTTCTTCACTGATGGAGAGTTTTCCTTTGGCTGCTTTGCAGCTGAGGCAGGTTTTTGGGAGCGCTGTGCCTGCTTTCCCTCCAAAGTTTTACCTGGCAATGACCGAGTCGATGGCAGATGAGAGACGGTCTCAGCTGGAGCAGTACCTTCAGAACGGTAAGCCTGCCTGTAGCGACCCGATCTGCTGCCACACATGGGGCTTAAACCTCTGAGGACGTGTCCACAAACGTGACCGTAGGGTGCTTTACCTTCTACGCTGAGCTGAGCAGGGACGTGCCTAAAAGGCTGAGTATTGCAGCCTTGTCCTGTCCATTGTTTCACCAGCTCCAGAACAGCAGCACGTGATATTTTTCCTCTTAATTTTTTCTTCAGCATTCTCAAAATACAAAGGTGCAGCTTCACACACAGCTGGCATAGGGTCAGGTGTGATACTTCTTGCCTGGAAGGAAAAAGGGGAAGGCAAAAGAGAAGACAGGCCCTTGGACTGGTAGGAGTGTAACGTGGAACTGGGCTCTGAGCAAATCTCTTCCCTTCAAGGGCTGCCAGGAAGACATGATAATTATAACAAGATAAAAGAGTTTGTAGATAAATTCAATCTCAGGTGCAGTGAGCTGAGTTATAAACCAGGCCTGCAGGATCACTGGAATGTAACTCATGCGTTTCACAGAGGCCAAGAGATTTAAAAACAAATAAATAAAACTATACATTTTGACTACTCCCCCCAAAAAGGGTGTGTGGCGGGGGATGAGTTTAAAGTGGTTTTATAGCCTCTGGCATCAAACAATTTGTGCCACGACTTCCAAAGCAAACTCAAGATTAGTCTGAAAAATCCTACTTAGTGAAGAAGTGATTCTCTCTCTCAGTCTCTCTCTCTGTCTTGTTTTCAGTGGTTCCTTTCAGAGTTACAGACCGTAAGTGACAATGGAGTTGTGGCCAAGAACTTTACTGTAGCCCGTCTTTAGGAGAACAGCACCATGTATACCTTGCACTGTTCATGGCTTCCCAGCGATTTAACAACAGGCTAGTAAAGACAGCTGTGCAGAAACCAAAGTAAAGTAGCACTGACAGTTTAACCAGCAGTTATAGCATATACATCTAATTTTTTCAGACAATGGCCATGTTTATTCTCTTTTGGTTAAGTTTGTTGTCCTCTTTTTCTCTTTTTTTCCAGTTACTTTGGATGCAAACATTACCAAGAGTGATGTCTTCATAAACTTCTTCCGAAAGCTACAGCTGGTAAGTTTTGAGCTTTTCAGCCAAATAACTTCTTACATGAAAGAGCTGAAATGTTATCCTGCCTCCTGAGTTCAAGGCTTCCTTTGCTATCTTCCTTTCCTTGTGTTCTTAGCATATTGGTCTTGTAAAGCCACGAGTTCTGGTGACAGCGTGCTCTCTGTGAAGCCTAGGTGGCAATAATAGTGGCATTGCCATTGTTTTGTCCATGTACAAACTTGCTTCTCACATGGAAAGAGCTGTTTGCCACAGGACATAACAACAAAGTGTATCTGATGAATCTTTTGCCTCTAAACAGTTCCCAAAAGAGTCTTTGTGAGGGCTCAATGGAGGGATTACATCCTCTCTTGGATTTTGCAACTGTTGTAAATGCTTTTTGGTTGTGTCAGTACTTTGTACTGATAAGTGTATTGATGACTGCTGTGGAAATGTCGGGTTCTCTTATCTTGTGACTGTAGTGATGGGCATAGTCTGGCGGGCATTTGGATTGCTGCGGCCTGGATGGCTTTTGAAATCTGCTTTAATTTGGCCCGTGACATGTATGATTCTTTGGCAGGGATGGGGAGCTGGAGGAAAAGCATAGGAGGAGGGGAAAAGAGAGAATAATCATCAAATTTTGTACTACATATGTACTCTCAGCTGTAAGGCTAGCTCTGTTGTAAATGTGAAATCAGAAACCAGTCATGATTCCTTAAGGACTTCCAGGTGTGTTCACCTGGTTTTGCACATGGCCAGAAGCTCTGCTGGTGCTACACAGACACAGCCAGACAGCTGCTGAGTTCAGCTATCACGGCGTGGAGCTGAAAGTAATGGGCATACTAAGAGACAGGATATCTATCCTCTGCTCCATCCTGGCCTAGTATGTTCTGCAGGGGATGGGCACACTGCAACTCCAGCAGCACTTGGAGGAAGAGGATGCTGCTTCAGTTTTCTAGGAAGTGTGTGGCATGCTGCTAGTGTCTCTGTACCCTTGTTTTCAGTGAGATTTTGTGGAGAGAGTGGAAGTTTTGAAGGACCAAATAATAATTCTGTGTCTGAAGGCTTCTTTGATTCCTATATGTGATTAAGGTGTGGAAGGAAGGCTGTAGAAAATGTTGTGAAGAAACATTCCTAACAAATTCTAGAAAGATTTTCCCTATGTACTTTGTAAATAAAAAGACACAGTTTATTTACAGTCTCTTAAATTCAGATGTACCAAAGTGTTCGAGACAGTGGATGAAAAGCCCCTTTCCCATTAAGAATTTCTTTCACAAGAAGCCCTGTCTTCAGTTCTGATCCAGCGCCTGTTATAGCCCGAAAGATAACTCCAAGCCATTACCGTTGAGTCTTAATTAGTCTTGATTAGACCGATAACAGGTCTGCTACAGAAAGTTAAATCCATCAGGAATGCCTGCAATTTTCCCTCAAACAATGCAGATCTACTTTTTCTAACAAAGTTCTGGCAAGAAATAAGTTTTGAAAGTGCAGATTTTCAGTATCTAAAGGTTTTTTTTTTTGTCATGGCAGCGTTGTGGATTTCTTTTAACATACCTTCACAAATGATGCTGTACATCCAGGTTTCTTTCTCTACTGCAGGCACTTGTGGTGAGGGGAGGCGACTCTCGATCAGGATGTGTACAGGACCTATTTGACTTACAGTTATGTGCATGCTTATTAAAGCAAGTGATGATTGTGCTGCCAAAAGCAGTCAGTTATTTAGCAGATTTCAAGGTAGGCACTGAATTATACCTTAAATGTTAGTGCCATGTCAGTACATTCTTAAGACATAGAATTAACCCACATTTCTGTTCCACAGTACAATGGATTTTCATATGCAACCTCCAAGCTTCCTGCTTGGCAAAGACAGTGGTTCTCCAGCTTTTTCAGTTTACAATTTCAACTTATAATTGTTGTGCTTACACAAATTACTGCTTAATAATACAAACAGCAGCAGCGCTTTGTGTTCTTTCATTATGGCAAAGAACAAACTGCTAAGAGAGATCAAAAGATCAAATAACTTTGCGAAAGACGTGAGCGCATCCACTGTCATTAGCTGTGCACAGTGCCTTTAATTGGTGCAGCAGACGTTTGAGTAAGTGTTCATTTTGGCTATTAAGGAATCTCATTCAACAGGCTGGCTTCGTTGTGCGCATTCCCATAGCTACTGGTATATTAAGGGACTTGTGAAACGTTTTATGGCAGAGTGATAAAGTTTCTGTAACAGTTTTCAAAGACGTGGAGTGAAGTTTGTCTTTAAAGCACCTCTGTATTGTGCTTTCCTTCTCTGCTGTTGAAGATGTGTAGGCAGCACTTAGTGCCCTATGCATTCCTTAGGAGTGAACACAGAGTTTGTGTTGCTGCTACAGAGTGCGAAAACCAGGCAATCCCCTCAAACTTGCTCTGTTTGTTATGTTGCAAGAGGGATGATTAATCAATGATTCAATAAAACATTGCGAACGTGATGAAGCAGCAGGCTGCCTTTCCATCAGCGACGTGGGCTGGCTCTGGCTCTACCTGGAGCAAATTAATGCACACTTGTACAAGCAGCCTGCCAGCTGATGTGGGAGAAGTGGCAGAGACCCCACTGCAGGTGATGAGGAGTGGGACGTGGTCTGTGACTTCTCTGCCCCTGCAGCTATTTACTGAGCACAAGTCTGCCTGCAAGTAAAAACACTGCTGCTTTTATAATGTGAGGCTTTGGTTTAAACAGAATTAGAAAATTGATTTTTTGGCAAGATCTAGTCTAGCATCCTGCTGGCTTTTTTTTCACCTTCACTTCTCTATTTCATTAGAGCTGTCCTCTCAGTCTGTTAGTGCTTGCAGAAGCTTCATTTTCTTGGCTCGTCTTAGCAGCATTTAGCTTCTAGCTGAAGCTGTTTGTTGTATGTATGTTTAGTCACTGACTAAAATAGAAGATGCAAAGGAAAAGAAAAAGCTGAACTTGAGGCCTTTCCCCCCCCTGTGTTTTACTTCAGAATGGGGTTGTGAAGGGTGTACCAAGACCAGCACTCTGCAGGGTGGGAGTGCTGCATGGGGACCACATGCCAACCTGCTGCATTCCCCTGACCATGTCTAGCAGGGCAAACTTTTCAAGCAGAGACGAGCCCATGTGGTTTAACCCTGCCTTCTAGGCCCTTACTTTTTCTCAGCACCTGTTGCATGGGCTGTTACAGTGTGCTCCTGATAGCAGGCGTGTTCTGGCTGTCTCGCCAGCAGCCTCATCTCCCAGGGGACCATGGGGCTCCTGATGCTCGCGGAAGGAACTTGGCACAATGAATAATTTGCTCAAAACAAGCATCGCTGAAAGATTAACCAGCACCACCGTGTAGTGCACTTGAACAACCAGACTCATAATGTGCCACCCTTACCCGCTCCTCCTGGCTCTGCAAACTTGGACAATGACCAAGCTGGAGAGGCAGATTCAGCACATACCCCACTGCCTCCAGCCCTAATGACAAAAGGCACAGTTCTTGCAGGAAGTCATTAGCGTTAACAAGGTGAGACCTTTGTGGCTGTGTTGCCTCCTGCTCTTTTTCATCAGGAGAAAGCATGAGCAGGTATGTACATCCCTATCAGCCTCGCTTTAATGCAGACCATCTATATCCCTGAATGTAATCCGAGAGCACGATCTATCTCTGTGTTGGACATCCGTGGATTAATGCAATATATTCGGGATGCGGCTGGGAGTGCAGCCAGTCATTATGCACTTCTGAAAAACATTGAGACCTCTTTCCTTGGTTTGGATCTGGTGATCACCTCTTCCAGCCTGTGCTGCTGCTAAGCAGCAGCTTGTAGCATGAACAAAAGTATTCAGGTGCTGCCAAAAACACAGATGGAAAGTTTCTGAGTACTTGAGCAAATAGAGACAAACAGTGCCTGATAACAGGCAAAGCAGTGTTTCTATGTGGTCCTTTATCAAAGGACTCCAACGTAAGGCAGTTTTCCTTCCTGGGAGCAAGCACAAGGCCAGGGATTAAATACTTGAGGGAGATGTGGTGCGCATGCTGTCGGGAGTGTAGGTAAAATGTAACCCAGAAAGCTGCAGTTGTTACCAGGAGTCAAAGCTGTTCTGATCACAGGCTGCATTTTCTAAGGTAGAGCCCCTGTCTCTGACCAGGCAGCTGCTGTTTCCTTGAGGGATTGCAATGCACTTACTGTTTGTGCACGCAGTGGAGGAATGCGTGTAACACGTTCCTCTGTACTCACCCTCAGTAACTCACAAATATATTTGGATTTGTATGTGCCCAAATAGAAGTCAGGCTGAGTATCTCCAATCTCAGTACCACTCTAAAAATGTTATTCCTTATCAAATCAGGCTGGGCTTCTTATTTATGAACTTCCATTTCAAAAGTGCAGCTGGCCAGAAATCTGAATTTCACGTGGGAAGTCCCTGTACTTTCCAGCTTTTGCTGTATGCTCTGGTGGGGAAGACTCTAGCATAGAAAGTTCTGAAGAACTTTAATTCAAAGCTGTCTGATTTATTTTTGTTTCAATGTTAAGATTCAGTTCAGTCCCCTGACCTGCTGTTCTTTAAAAAGATATTGTGCTTAAGAGCCTTCATTCATGCCCTTTCTCCTTCTATGGACCATGCTTCTTAGCTGAGCAGCAAAGCCCTTGAGACCTTGAAGAGGGTTCGGCTTAGTGCTGACTTCTCTTAAAAGAGAATCATTTAACTATGTTTTCTGGGCAGAAAACTAGGAGGAAAGTGTTGTTTTTTGGTTTTGTTTCCTGTGGGGAAACTATGTAATAGGCATTTTTTCAAAACTTTTCTTTCCATCGAATCCAAACCCCAGAGAAAATCCCAAATCCCTGAGCAGCTCTGCATGATTTTGTATTACATTAATGATGGAGCTGTGCTTCAGCCTCCTGGGATAGGCAAGTGGGGAGCAGGCAGCAGTTCAGGTGTCTCAGGAGATTTTACCACAGGTAATAGTGACAGCAGTAGGGAAGATTCAAATAAGCAGTATTAAGGAATGCAAGAATGTGTGCAATTCTCATTACGTGGCAAGTTTCCCAAATTTCAGGACCCGAAGTGTAGGAAATGTGGAGAGTACTACTGGACATGTACAGCTGCCAAAATACAGTAATTTTTCTTAGATATCAGAGCCTGATGTAAGCAGATGGAAGCGACGATTGATGCTTTTTCTAAAACTAAAACAGCAGTTTGGGAGAAGACCTGGACCTTTCTGTTTCACTGCTGCAAACTTCTTTCAAAAGTATTTTTCCGACCATTTTGGAAGTGGTTGTAACTGCCATGTGTGCTCCCTAAATGGATTGTCACTGACGCTGATAAGCACTCTTCCTTTCATAGGTGTTTTAAACTTATTCTGGACTCTTTTATGTTGTTTTAGGGACATATCTGTATTTGTCTTTCTTGATTTCATACTGTCTTCTGCCTTACAGACTGCACTGTTTCCTCCTTTTGTTTTTATGTAAGTAATTTTTTGGTCTTAATAATACTTTGCTGATAAGGGGCTAAACACAAATATTTATAACACTGAACAATGTGTAGCGTTTCTGGCACGGGCAATTTTGCCTTCTGGGGTAAAAGCATGCCCTAAAGGGGGGGAAAATCCCCAAACGCAACAGTTTAAGATAATTCTTACTTCTGACTTTCTGTGCCATAGACATAGTAAGAAAATACTATCAACAGTTAGAGATAAGGAAGTCGGGAATTTGTCCCCAAGACCATGAAATGGAACTGTGCCTGTAGTTCAGTGTGCAGTCACACATGAGAAATTAAAGCAGATGTAAAAGAAAACTGTGGAAACCACTAGCCTAAGTATTAAGCAGAAATCCTTAATGAGACCATTCTGGATGGAATTGAGATTTTTCTCTTCTCTAATAAGTCATTTATTATAGATCCTCAAATTTCTCTGCTTACCAATACATTGCATGGTGTTCTTGGAGAACTCAAACTGTTTGGAAGCAACTGAAAGTTTGGATCTTGCTTTTCTCCTGTCCCTTATCACTGCAGAGTAGTGAGGTGGCAAACAGGGTGGTGCAAGGTGTGACTCCCTCGGCAAATGGCAGAAGGGTGAAGTGATGTTAGCCACTCTGACCATGGGCTCCCACAGTGGCCAAGGTGGCTTGTACCCGAGCTGTGAGAGCAGTGACAGTGAGGATCTGGTAGAGTTAGATGCTTTAAGTCCTCTGGGTTCCGACATCAGCAGCCAGACCCACACCCAGAAGTGCCTACTGCAGTGCATTTTGCTTTTGCCTTCGCTTGTTCCTTCCAGTTTCAGGAAAACAATTAATTTCTCAGGTAAGCAGAGGAGGTGACCACTGATGTGTGAGACTGTTATATCTCCACAAAAGCAAAGTACTGCTTCTTTTAATTAAGAGGAGTGACCAGACCTGTTTCCTGGTAAGAAGGAAATTAGTTGGGGAATAAAGAGTAAATCTGAGTGGATCCTCAGAAAGACTTCTGTTAGGGCATTGGCTTATTTTAGAGTTATTTCAAGGTAAGTGAATAATATGGTATTTCTGACCCAAAACAGTGATGAATCTGTGAAGTGAGTTGACTGGACATTCACCAGGGTACCCAAAGGGGGATGGATAATGGAGCACACAGCATAGATGTCAGGCCTGCCACCAGCTCCTGCTGACATGCTGGGGTCAGGAGAGGCTCCTATGTACAGGCACCATGAAGACTGCAGCAAGATACCAAGAGTATTTGACACCTAATAGCTCCCAGGGAGTTTTCTATATCTTCCATCAGCTAGCAGAGGTGGATATGAGAAATTAAAATTTAATGTTGCGTGCAGTATGTGCAATTACAGTATTTTCCTCCACTTTGAATCCCAAGGGAAGTATTTCTCCTTACTTAATAAAAATGCTCGAAGGGCCATTGTTGTCCTCTGATACAGCGCAGTCAACAGGAAAAGGAGCTGCAGCAATGAGTTTCTGCCACCTCATCCAGACACGTCCCCAAGGGAATTCTCAAACTAGTGTCCCTCCTCTTGCAACAAGTAAGTCTGAGCTCTCATGCACAGCATGGCACAGGGCTGAGTTTAAGCTGTGGAAAGTCATTTAGAGAGTGGAGAACACACCACTCCCGTGTGCTACCTCACCATTAGAAATACGCGGCTTACTTTTAGTCCGACTGTGTCTACCATCTGCTGACAGCCAATGGATCTGGTTTCTGTGCAGTTGTTTTCCAGACTGCAAATCACACTTCTCTTATGCCTAGACGTAAGAAAGACCTCTGAGGTCACTTATTTAGGTCGTGAGAAAACAGGCCTCGTAGTGCTTTTAGGTTTCTTCTTGGCATCCCCTCCCCATTTGTGGTGTTCTTGAACCCTGGGCTCTGGTACTGCACAGTATTCCAGTGGCAGTGGTTCTGTTGTATTAAGATACCATAGCCTCTTTAATCTCACTTGAGGTTTTCCTATCTGTAGGTACAGGGCTGCATTTTTCCTTTTGGCAAGATTGTGGCTTTGAATATTCACATGCAGCTGTTTATCCACCTCCCCTTCTTAGTCTGTCTGCTTCCTAGGATAGTGACTATATTGTTCCTACAGACACAGGCATGAAGTAACCAATGCTCAGCTTAACATCAAAATGACCCTCCCCGGATTCTGCAATATCTTCCCACTGGCTATTCTTCATGATTGATTGTCATCTGCCAGCTCTGACAGTAATTTCAGTAACTTACTGTTCAGTGAACAGTGATTTCAATTGCTAATTTTGCTGGAGTAAATAGAGAAATGGAGCATCAGCATCTTCAGAAGGACTCCAGCAATACAGGAAGCAATAAAACAATGTTCTGTTTCTACCTAACAGGGTACGTTTAAGATCCAAACCCAGAGAGCCTTTCTGGATGTTTACCTTGCTGATGGCAGCAGTATTACTCTTGAAATCCAGACATCAGACACTGCAGAAAGAATATTACAGGTAATGGGTTTCTAGAATCGTGTGGAATTTTTCCATTTGTGAGAAGTGGGCAAAAATGGAGAACATTTCAGTCAAGAAAGAGTAAAGCTCCCTATCAGAGAAAATACAATAATACATTTTGTGGGTTTTGTGGGTTCTGTTGTGTTGGGGATGTTCCTGATTTTGCAGATGAGCATTGGTTCTTATGCTTGTTCATAAATATTTCTCCTTAATGTTACGTTCCCTCTCCTTCTGTGGCATTTGGCTGTCATGTTCAAGCTTCCTTCATTGATGATAGAATCAGAAAATATTTTTTATTTTTCCTTTGGGGGACACGGGGTGTTCAAGGAGAGGTTGGACCTGGCGCTTTGGGACAGGGTTTAGTGGGTGATATTGGTAATACGGCGGTGGTTGGACCCGATGATCTTGGAGGTCTCTTCCAACCTTAATGATTCTGTGATGATTCAAAATAGTAGTGTGCAAGTGATTACAGATGGCTACTTTCTTGTATTATGACTGAGGTTCTGTTTCTAAGTAATTTTCTGTAGTTACAAGTAGCATAGTGTGGTAGGTACCATCCTATTTATTATTATTATTATTGCAAAATGGCCATTTTGGTACATAACTTCCGTGTGAATCTGCTTACATCAGAAAGCACATGTGCAAAGCACACATGGGAATTAGGATTGAAGATGCATCTTGCTTCTGTTCTTTTCCATAAAGAATAGAATGAAATTACCTAAAAACCAGTGGTAAAAATAAACCCAGGGCACAGGATGGGAGGTGCGGGGCAGTCCCTGTGGCCGAGGGGCAGCCAGAGAGCCAAATGGCCCTGGGGAGCCAGCACCAGAAAAGGGGTCCTCAGCCCCCCAACCCTCCTCCTTGTCCACGTGAGGGCACCTTCCAGGCTGCTCCCAACACAGTCGCCTTTGGCCATGCATGGGCCACTCCATCACAGAGCCTTGCTGAGGTCACAGTGGCCACCACTGCCCTGCCTTTGCTGGGACCCTTGCGGCTGGCCCACCGTTTGCTGAGCTTCTGGGCACTCTGACTGCCAGCTTGTGTGGTGGGAAGACAACTAGAAACAGCAAGGCGAGCGGCAGGCCTCCTCGGTGTGACAGGACAGCTATGCAGTCCAAGGAAGCACCGAGCAGGAACGCATGTAGTGAGAAGTGTCATGGGCAAAGGGAAAGTGCCCGCAGAACAACTGACACCAGTGCTCGAGGGGGCTCTGGCGCACAGCCCACTGACACCTACAGGAGGTACCATTGGCACCGCAACGATGCAGGGAACAGGCCAGCCCCTCACACATACAGCAAGAGGGGGCCTGGGCCTAACCATTGGAACAACGGTGGTGTGGGGTGAAGGCAGGAGCGCCAGGAAGACAGCCGCAGAGAGCAGAGGCATGCCAGTCGTCCAGAACACAGTGTGGGACCCAGCCGTGTCCGTAAAGCAGATGGCAACGTTGAAGCCATGCATGGAAATCAACTGGACAGTGGCATGGGACATCAGCGTGGAACTGGACGACCCCCCTGGTTCTGCACCCTGGCCTGAAAACATCCCTGATGGAAGGCATCCTGTTTGGGCAGTCCCAGGCAAGGACTGGCTTGTCCTTCTGCTGAACACCATGGAGCCCATGGAGATCGATCCACCAGATGTGGAAGAACCAATGGAAGTGGATTCACCTCAGCCAGAGCAGACCTGGAACTACCCCGGCATGTCGTTGCTACCTGCTATCAGAGCACTCAAACAGTGTCACAGCAGTGCCCATCCAGCTCCCTACTCATCTCAGAGGCTCCATCCCAAGCATTAGCTTGGAGCCAGCAAACACCACGGACATCCTGCAGGTTTACCTGCAAGATGTCCTGGCAATAAAGAACTCTGCTGATTTTCAGGAGTTGTGTGAGTGCTTCTTTCCCATCCCCCAGCCCTTGTGCATCCCTTCAGCACAGAGCCTTGAGGAAGGGCACAAGAGAGGATCCAGCTCCCTTTGGACTGCTGCACTGGGGTGACAAGAGGAGTCTCCAAGGGCCACCATGCTCCTTTAACATTTGTGAAAATAGACTGAAGGGTGAAAACAGTAGTGTGTAAGTGATTATAGCTGGCTAATTTCTTATATTAGGAGTGAGTTTCTGTATCTGAGTAACTGGTAATGACAAACATGGAGAAGGCTGAGGTATTCAACAACTTATTTGCCTCCGTCTGCACTGGCAGATGGGCTTCCCAAGTCTTTTGTTTCCCTGAACCCGTAGATAGAGGCTGGGGGACCAAAATCCCATAGTAATAATAGTAATAATAGTGCTGTGTACAAATAATGATGTGTACAAAACAAGTGATGCACAATGCAATTGCTCACCCCCCATTGACCAATGCCCATCCTATCCCCGATTGCCCAGCTTCTGTCCCCTCCCAGCTCCTGCTGCATCCCCAGCCTCCTTGCTGGCAGGGCAGTGTCAGAAGCTGAAAAGGCTTGACTTGGTATTAAGCACTACTCTTCAACAGTTCAAACAATTAGGAGACATTTCTTCTCAGAAAGAGCAGTCAGGCACTGGGACGGGTTGCCCAGGGAAGTGGTGGTGTCACCGTCCCTGGGGGCGTTCAAGGAAAGGTTGGACGTGGTGTTTAGGGACATGGTTCAGTGGGTGACATTGGTGGTAGGGTGATGGTTGGACCAGGTGATCTTGGAGGTCTTCCAACCTTAATGATTCTCTGATTTTGGCAGAGTTTAGGTGAGAGAACTTGAACTCTAGTAAAAAGTGATGGCCTAGTGTTGGCTTAAGTCTTAAATAGTACACTGTTGTGAAAATTTACCATGCAATTAGAAAGTCTTGGCTGTTCTGCATGCTTCTCCTTTACTTGATTTGCTTCCCCTGATGTTTACTTGTGAAACTGTGCGACTTCCTTTGCAATATTGGCACGATTCTAGCACTGTGGCTCTGGGATGTCTGTAACAGCTGTTGTGACCCATATAGTAAACAGTTGTTAGTTAAATTTTGAAGCTAGTAGCAACCAAATGTTGTCGACACAACTGGCTGGCTTGTGCTTGAAAATTTCTGCTGGGGTTCCTTCCCCAAGCCCGGAGAGGAGCAGCAGTGGCTCTACACATTGTAAGTACGTGTGTGTGTGTGTGTGTGTGTGTGTGCACGGGCAAGGTTGAAGCCTCATCCTTGGTTCCTCTCATTCCCTAATCGTAACAGCAATTTTGCTGCCCTCCTCCAAGCTGCCAGGTATTAGCCTGTCTGCAGAGCACACAGCATCCATGCCTGGTTATTGTGGGGTGGATATCGCAGGGTAAGCTGTAGCTGTGTGAAGGCAGCTGGCTTTGTTCTGCCATGGGGTTTGCATCTCCCGGGGCAATGCTGGGACCGGTTCTTCCAGGGGAAGGGAAGTGTCAGAGCCGGCCTTATACCCTGCAAGAGGAGACTTGTGGAGGCTGAGAGTGGGGTGGGAGATGCTGAAGGCAAAAAGTGTTGGAGGCAACGAGGAGATAGGAATTTTGATTTGGGGAAGAGGGAAGTTGGTGCTAATAGGGTGGAAGAAGTAAGGAGACATTTGAGGTAGGAAATTTGCATAAGGACCTTGAGTAAGGAAAGGATTTGCCAGTATGCTTTAAAAACGCTAATAATTTGGGCTTGATAACCTTGTTAGTTTTGCAGTGGGTCAAGGTAATTTCAAAGCCAGACAGTGACATTGTACATTGCTTTGTATACTGCAATCATAGAGGCTTAATATTGCTGTAGAATCTTAAAGAAACGATGACATTTGATATACTCCGTTTCTTCTCTGGTGGTCTTAAAGATGAGACAGGACTTTTAGGAATTATTTAGGTTTCCTTATTGTAGATGTGCTTCTGCATTCACTGTCCTTTTGCAGTGGAAGTAAATTTTGTAGCTGTCACTCCCCAACATCCTTATATTCAGACCAACAAATAGCAGCCTATGCCTTAATCCAAGAAATGAAGTAATTCAAAATCCTACTGAATCTGATCTGCCTGACATTCCTGGGAAATGCCATCTGGTTCAGTTAGAATTATGCAACTAAGGGGTCATATGTTGAAGCTTTGTGGCCAATTTCAAGTAATTTGTGGGGACTTCTTAGCACAGAGGCAGACAGGATGAAAGATGGTGCTGCTGATTGTTCACTTCTTTGTTCTTGTGTCTGAACTTCTGAAAGTTTCTTCCCATTATGGTGATGAGTGTGAGGCAAGCGCGTTGTATGCTGTGCTGCCCTCTCCGGTAGCAGCCCCAATATTAACAAGGATAAGGAAAACCTCAAATATGTTTCTAGACAAAAACATGTCTACTTTCCAAACCAGCTGGTACACCTAGGGGAAAACCCTTCTGAACTGCAGAGATAAGTGAATTTACAATGCTTTCAGTGTGACACAGCGCTGGAAATGTTTCAGGATTTGCACCTAATGGAAGAAGTCTGAAAACCAGTACCTCCACCTCATGTTCAGGCAAAAGGAAGTCCAGCTTCTCTGAACAATGTATGACTCCCCTATCGAGTTGCACAATCTGCCAGATGAGCTACGACAGGAGTGTTCTCCGGGGTGGAGAGTTTTTCTTGCTGTTCTCACACCACTTTCCTGAGTGAGCTCAGAAGATTACGGATATTGCAGAACTTGGGAACGCTGTAATAGTGCTGCGCTTTTTGAGGTTATGGCTGCTTTAACTAATGCTTTGATGTTTTTTCAGGACCTAAAGCAAAACAAGATGATTGCCCCAATCTGAACCAGCTTTTACTGTGCTCACCACTACCTGATTCTTCTGTCCCCATTATCCCATTGTGCAGCTGGTTCTGCAGATCACTTCTGTTTTTTTTCATAGGTGCCACTTCTGTCCTTTTTCAAAAAAAGATGTGGAGGGGCCACATCAAATTATATAGCTATTACATGTCCAAATGTCAGGTTGGGTAACATTTTTCCTTCTTATGCACTGTCAACAATGAAAGGTCAACAGATCTCAAGTCTACTCTTGACAGAAGCCTTTGCACAGAAGTGTAGAAACCTACAAGCACGGCTGTTGCTTTCAGTGAAGGGGCAGGGCTCATAGATATTTCCTAGAAATGCAATACTACAGCTGTGGTGCAACTCTACAGCTTGGAAAATACACAAATTGTTTAGAAATATGTATTTGTGATGCTCTTTAATAATGTTATTAGCTCAGAGAATACAGTGATTACTGTACAAGAAGATTTGAGGATTTGATAGTAAAGATCTGGAGTAACATGGTCATTGCCTTGCATTAGAGTACACTTAAATGTATGTCAGAGTACAAAACATTTTCAGTTTTACATTCCTTTGAAACTTATGAAACTCCTCAGAAACTCAAATAGTGCAATGTGGGAAAGGTTGTATTTGCTTTCAAATGAGCAGTTAAATACAACATAAGGGAAAAATTTATAAACAATTAAGTTACATTAATAGGTACTGAACATCTCTTCGTTATTCATGCCAGTGGATAGCTAACATTCTGTCTTTTTTGTTTTTAAAGGTTACATCATGCAAGATGGGGTTACCAAGAGAATTAATAAAATACTTCACCTTATTTTTCATTCAGGATCGTGAGGATGGAGCCCTGTCTGGTAAGCAGCTGAGAGTGCTTAACTTAGCCCTCCCTCCGTTTTTTATTGGCTGCAGTGACTGATCCTGGAGCCTCTGAACAGTTTGCGTGAGTGCCTCCTTAGGCTGAAAGACCCATCCCGTCTGACAAACCCCCTCAGGCTCATTCCCTGGATGGCTCAGCTGCTACTTTCTGGGAAGAAGTAGTAGTGTGGAACGAAATATGGCAGCAGAGAGGTGTGGTGCAAGGGAGAGACTTTCACGTATGAGTATCATGCTCCTTGCTGTTTATGAGACATGTAGCAACTTTACCACATGGGAACTACTAGGTATATCTTCTGGGTAGGCACTTAATCAGATGCTATACCTACATAAACCACTTTGTAATTCACAGATCACATGCTGAGTTTAACAATGGGACCGGAAACTCTTTTGTTATATTTATAAACAATGTCCGTGGCTTGCTTTCCTTTATACCATGACATGCTTCATATCTTAACTAAGTTTAAATGTGATGGTACTGAGCAAGCTGTAAATTTGAGTTGTGAGTCTCTTTATAGTCATAAAACATGAGGGGCCTTTTATGTTCTCATTGGTCTGCTGATGTCCTTTTCCCCACATGGATGAGGCTGGATTCGGGCCTGGGTTTCGGAAAGGCTGGGGCCAAACCAGGAATGTGAATCCTGTCTATGCCGTTGACTGGAGTGAAGCTGGGCATTGCAGCCACTCTGTGTGACCTTGACAAGTCACTTAGGTTTTCAGTCTTCTCATTGGCATAAATATGTTGATGCTCTTGTAAACCTTTTCAAGGCAAAGGTCCAGTAGTAAACTCAGGCTTATCCAGCAGGGTAGGAAGCTTACTGTCTGTGTCTTATTTATCACCCCCATGTCCCCCTGTTCTCTCTGCCTGTGAAAGAACTTGCTGAGTGCACAGAATCCCTGACTGTCAGTCTCAAATGTGTCCAGATATAACACATTTTACATGCTGTTCTAGTGCAGCCACAGATGGATTTCTTTTTTCCTTGTATTGTGATATAATTAGATACACAGGAGAACAGAAAAGATTTTTAATTGATTACATTTTTATGCATCTTCACAATCACATTAAGTCCAAAAGTAACCCACAGTGCACTGCCAAGAAATACGTAAGCTCACACGCTAAAAATCATGTTGAAGTGTTCTGCTGAATTGTGGTATTTACAGGAAAGCAGTGACCCCTGAAAAGCTACATGCTTTTCTTCCTTTACATTAGTTAATGTGCTGTTGTCTGGTCTTCAAGAAAAATACCAGTCTTGGAAGCTTGCATCTACACATCTTTTAAATGCAGAAATATCTATCCTGCTTAGGTTTGTTCGGAGAGAAGGATAAGAGTATAATCTGAGGGAGAATAGATACTCTGCATGTAACAGAGCTACATGAGTTTAGACTCAGATAACTAACCTCTCACCTTATTTTAACCCAGAATTTGTGCTTGTGAAGTGCAACAAAAGCACACTGCTAATCAGCACTAACTGAAATATGAGAAGAGCTGGGATATTTCACTAGATTTCACCAAATATTTTTATTTTCTTTTTGTTTTTCCTGTTCTTTTCCCAGTGGTGAAAAAAGTGGCAGAATTTGAACTTCCTTATGTGAGTCTTCAGAGCATGAAAGAGTTGGACTGTAAGCTTGGGATCAGAAAGTGGTGAGCAAGAAGCTTAAGAGAAACTAGCAAGATGCATGGCAACTGCTATAAACAACGTCAAAGGAAGAAATCCTTTGAATAACTTATTTACAAAGTCTTTACGTCTCAGCAATTTGTATTCTGAGGCCAGTTTGTTATTGGGATTGACTGCTTTCTATGTCTCTGCATGTTTTTAATTTTATCACTACAGTATTCCTGAAGCATCCTTTGCTGCAGCAAGATATTTATTCTCTCACTTTCTGAATATAGATGAGAGGTAATTTGTGGCTGCTTCGCTCCTAATTCTTCTACCTGCATAATGCAGTGACCACAAATGGGTATATACACGTAAAACAACATAAAAGAGAGCTCTGAGTTCAGAGTTGCAAGCTGCAACTCAGTTCAGGCAGAGATAGATTGCTTATTATCTAACATGCTCACTTCTATATGCTAATACATAAAACACCTGGAGCAATAGCTTGAGCATTTATTTCAGTAAGCAGCCTGTGAACAGCAAAGCACTTTTCCCCCTTTGCTCACAACTTAGTTCAGTTGTGCTGATAGAATTGTGTGGGCAGACATGCTGAACTGGGGAACTAACTGAGGCTAAAAACAAGTTGCTGGACAGTTTGCTTGTTTGTTTGTTTGTTTGTTTTTTCTTGGTGTTTGTGTTTTGCTGGCTTGTATTTCAGCCTGGGTCAGACCTACAGTCTCACTTGCTGTCTAGCAAACAGCTGTGCTGGCTTGTGGGTGAGGATAAACCCTGGGGACAGGGAGACTGGTGCCAAAGTCCTCCTTGTCAAAGGGTGCCCTGAAGGTACAGCTAAGTAGTTTAGCTGAACCAGTCTAATGGCTCATTGGTGTGGTTGTGGTCTGGTCTACTTCTCCACACAGTGAAAAAGAAAAAAGCTAATAGCAGGGTTAGTGAGTTGAATTGTATGCAGCAGATGAATGCTTAGAGCAAGGAGTGTGGTTGGGAGCAGGGGTGGAAGAAAACCACATCTTTTGGTGGCAGTGAGCAAGGTTGCTCGGCTTGAAGCTACGCAGAAATCTGGTTTTTGATGCTTATAACTTGTCTGGTTTAAATCTACTGGGCTAGAGCTTGACCTCTACAAAGCTTTCTCTGTTTCCCTATATGTGCCCTTATAAACTGCAGTTATGCTATAGTTGGTACCAGAGCTAGCTGGCTCAAGGCTAGCTTGTACGTCAGCCCTGCGGCAGTGGTGGTAAATGCTCTGCAAACCTTACCAATTTTTATGTAGATAAGGCATGGCTTATTTGAGCAAAGGGAGGAAAGGAGGAGGAAAGTTTTAGTTTTAAGTTGTAACTGTTAGGTTTGGTACCACTAAAATCAAAGTGGAAAGGTTGGATATCCAAATTAAAGGTCATTTCCATTTTACGATAATGTATAAAGAATGAATAGAATAACACTTCAAAACCAGGATTTTTTTTACAATCTGGTAGGTAATGGTAGCTCTCTGGGTTGTGATCCTATCATATTTAGCTGAAAAATCAAAGGGTTATATTAAAAAACTTAACTTCATATTTTATTACCCCTTTTTCCCCTTGGCATGGAATAGGTATATGGATCCTTCTCTTGATACGCTGCTGACAGATTGTAAAGCTTCAATGAATTTGCTATATTTGCAGGTAAAACTGAAAGCTCTTCAGAATTTTAAAAGCTAACTTCTCTACGTTATTTTCTTCCCTTATACAAGTTCTTGAAATGTTTGGTATAATAACATTAATATCAGATGCGTTTATAAACGGTTTCTGGTCTACCTTGCCTTGTTACACTTGTGATGGGTATAGCTATTGATCTTTGTTGTCAGACTCATGTACTAGAGGCACTGTCTCACCTCTGTTTTTTGCATGGGAAAAATATTGCACAAAAAGACGTGTAGGGGTCCGTCCACTTTATTTTTGAGTCTCTGTGTATAGGCAGTCTTCGATTATATGACATTTGAATTCTCAGCCGTAGGTGTGTTGGGTTGTACTAGCTAACTTTAGGAACTATTTGTTTGGGAGGAAAAAAACAGTGTAGTATAAACTCGTTTCTTTTTTTCTTTCTTTTTTATTTTATTTTATTTTTTTTTTTTAGGGGGGGAGGTGGTTTTGGTGTGTCTTTTCTTGTGTGTGTGAAAGGAAAGATATTTTAAATACATTTTTGCTGACTATTTTTGCTATTTAAAAAAAATATATATTTTAAGGCAATTCAGGAAGTTAAGAGGAATTGGATTAAACCAACAGAAGGGCAGATGCAAGAGCTTGAATTTCTGCAAAAAAATACAAACAAAGCAAAGGTAAAATGTTATTTTTTAAAAGGTAATATGGTATTTTATAAACAATATAAACAGATCTAAGGAGTGGATTTCAAAGCAGTGATGTCAGAGGCTATGACTCTGAAAATACAGCATTGTTTTGTGGACTGGTTTGAGCTAGAGATCCAGGTCTCCTGGTCAGATACTGAGCTACCAAATAGAAAAGGAGGTTCCTATCTCTGGTAGCATCTTAAAATATTCCAAAAGAATGACTTGGATCTCAAGGGCTAGCAAGAATCTTGACCATGAATCCTAGTCTTTCTATTGCCAAAATCAGATGCTAAGGTTGGGCATAAGTTTAGGAAATGAAATGGAAATTCAGGCTGCTGGGATGGCTGTTGACAGTATTTCCTACTGGTTAGTTTTACTTCTTCCCCTCAGCATGGCTGAGAAGCATTCCAAAGACACGGCTAATCATACTTGGTGGAGTGGGGGGAGTTGCTAAGTCAGAACTATGAATGCTATTCTCTGAATCAAGCGTGGAAATGTTATGGTAAATCTGTGTCCACCCAGGAGAAAGAGGATTAGGAATCCGAAAGATAAGCTTCGTAGCCCACTTCTTTTCAAATCACTAGATTTCACATGCCTCTACAGCAAATCATTTCAGTTCTGTCTTTCTGGTGCAGTTCCTGGAGAAGATGCGAGAAGTGCAGTTCTATGGATATATACGGCTTGATCCTTGCATTTGTGACTATCCAGAAGTAGGCTGCTCAGCTGAAATCTATGCAGGAAATAATGAGATAAACTGTTGCATAAAATTGCCCACTAACCAAACCAAAGAGGTCAGCTTTAAAATCAACAGGTTGAGAAGTTGGCAGGTTACTTTTCTTGTAAGTACTTAAACTGAGTTTGTATCTAAATTCACTTTTTCTGTGTGAAAACTATGGCTATCAGGCAATGGTGAGTCTGGGGAGGGGGATTCTGTTTTAAATCACTCCCATCTGCCCATATTCCTCTCCAAACCTATCCTAGAACAAACTCCTTTGGCAATCTTTACAGCAGTATGTATGTATATAAATAATATATATAATAATTAAAAATAATCTAGCCTTACTCTGCCATCTTCCTTCCCTGGCGTTCTGTATCGTGCTTTTCCAAACCTTCTCCATTCTCATTGAAGAGGGAACTGGCAGAGCATTTTGTGTGGGAGCAAAGGAACTGTTCTAACCAACTTTACACTTGCAAAGGCTTCCCTTTCTTCCCTCCCACTTGCTTCCCCCCCTCAGGAGAATTGTTCTGGTACAGATCTTCAGCCATTTTATTTATATACTGAATAAAATGAACCTGATTGACTAATTCTGATTTAAGTCTGAACACCTTCATGCTGTTTCTTCTGTTCAATGTTTTTTTTCAGGGTGAAGAAGACACTCTGGAGTTCAGATTTGAGTACAATGATTCAGGCACATGGGAGTGGATAATTTTGTACACAAAGCAGGTGAGTTCTCTTTCCTTTTAGGAAAGGATCAGAGTAAAATGTAATCTTACAGCCATGGGGATCTTCAGAAGTGATTAGTCCATTTCTACCCAAGTGCAGCAGCTATGTTTTCAATCAGGTTAGCTTTGGTACAGCTGTCTGAGGCAAAGCATTTGAGTTTCTAACGTATGGGGAAGAGATTTTATATAAATATTTTCCATGGCGAGAGAAATGTTGTCTAGCACTCAGCAGCAAGGCTGGGATGGAGCACGCAGGTGCCATTTACTTACTGGACTCAGTAAGTATCCAAAATCATTAGCTGGTCAGACCCACCCTAAGGTCAAAGGCTCTCATCTTCTACAATAAATCCTGTTGTTCAAATATGCCATAATAACACAGGTTAATAGAGGGTGTGAATATGTGACATCATAGTGCTTTCCTCACATATAAATAATCCTTAATTAGGATTTTATAGAGTGCCAATTCCTCCCTAATGTTATGTGGGATGAGCAAATACAGCTCAGGTCACATTAGCTGTGCAAGATGTGACTCTGTGATCTAGTCTACAAACCACTGGTAAATCCATCTGGTATAATCACCAAAGCGTTGATTTTTTTAGGCAGGGCTGAGTGCCTGTATACTCTGGCTTGCTTCATTTGTTGAAATGTTCTTGATGCTGATGGTCCACATTTGATTAATTTTGCTTAGGCTTCAGTGCAATTTGGCAGCCTTTAAGGTAGGAACCACAGGCAGCTAGAGAGAATAATCTGCTTCACAAAACCAGTCACAGAAACTCTTATTCTGCTCTCTGAACAGTGCCTTGAAAGTTAGTTGTGCTGAGGCTGGACTTTAACCAACTGCAGCTCGTATGGTGCACGGAAAGGATGTCGAGCACAGAGTAAAACTAACTGAATTAGGAAAGTAATCATTATCTAGTTAGGGATGATAATTTACTAGTGGAAGAGGAGTGGAAGTCAAGTACATCTTTTAACAAAAGAAATTGGAATGTTCTGTTTGTCCTCTTCAGGCCTTTCTGCTCAGCAGCTGCTTGAAGAAAATGATATCAGAACAGATGATTAAAGAAACCAACAAAGGCCCAGAAATGGTGAGTGTGTGTGTGTAGGTGCCTGAATTTGTATTTAAAGTAAACAAAACTGCTACTGCTATCATTTCTTTCAAATGTGCTAAGAGAAGTCCCATTGATGAAAAGGGTCTTGTATGTTCCGGCATTTCAGTATAGAACTACGTGACTGTACATCTCTGTTCTGTTTTACTGAGAATAGTATTTGCTCTGAATGTTAAAGGTGGTTTGTCACTGCAGTTTTAATAGTCTGCTTTGCATTCTTTGACTTTCATTCTTACTGCATACAATAAAGGACATTTATGGCATAATTTCTTATGTTCTGCTCTACCCTGTTCTATCCATATCTGGGTTTCACTTCTTCACCACTTCATTTGCTTGCTCCATCTGTTGCAATGTTAGACCAATTTGAGATCTGACATTCACACAGAGGTACTTTTTGGTTTAAAATAAAGTGTTAATAAAATAGAAGCACCGTGTCTAGCTAAAATACTTCTTCTGTCTTTTGTGTAGGCCTTAAGGGTGAAAATATATTTAGATATTTTATTAAATCTCTAGCATTAATAATGCCTTTTTTTTAACCTTGTGACATCTAAAGCCTTTTAATGTTTTATGAGAAAACAGGAGAGAAAGCTGATCTTCTAGAGCCATGCTGATTAGTTAGGTAATGAACATGTTTTTCCATAGCTTTAAACTATAAGTGAAGTAGAAGAAAAGACCAATCAATTTTGGAAAAGTTTTGATCTATTGCATTGTAAGTTTACTTGTAATGGAGGTTCAGTAAATAATGAATGTTCATCTTCATGATTAAAATCTTCAGCTGCTGATTATACTTGGGTAGCCTTGAACAGAATTATGAAAAAAGGGTAAATATGCCAGTTCATTTCCTACACTGTTTCTACTGGGTTAAACTGAATGCTGATTTACTCAACATACTCTGAGTACCTGTATAAACCTATTGTAAAGGTTAAACTTTTTAAATCTATTTAGGAGACTGAGATGCTTGAATCCATGAAAAATAGTAAGAAATCCAGCATCCAACAGAAACAGGTTAGTGAGAAATTGTTTCCAAAATGTAAACACAGTGTGTCTTGCTTGCTAATAGTATTTAGCCCAATCTGTTTTTTTATGGACAGGGAGACTCATCATGAATTTAATGGTAATGTCCTTGGGTAGGAAAAGCTAAACTTGAATTTTGGAGGAAACATATGAATAAAAATTTTATTTTAGTTTGGATTTAGTGACAACTTGGTTCATTCTATTTTATTTTACTGCAAATGTTTCTGAATGAGGCATTTGAAGTTTACAGAAAGACAGAATGTACGGGCAGATCAAGTGTGTATACCCACATGCAGCTGTTGCAGTCTACAGACCTGTGCTTGGATTCAGCACTGGGATTGCCTATGCATTCATTTTTTCCATTGATTTGGGAGGTGTATTTTTTTTTTTTTTTTGCAAAATTTGTTATGCTACATGTCTATGTGTCTACATTCCTGTCACATAAAAGATGTAATTCCAACTTGCATTGGCTGTAATCAATATTCATAGCTAATAGTTTCTGAATAGCTAAATGGCTTTTTTAAAAAAATATTTTTTCTAAAGTCATTTGTTGAGTATTAAATAATAAATAAATGGAAAGGGAATAATGTAAAGTAAATGAAAATAAATACCAATCTTACAGTGTATAATTAGCCAAGGAAGAAATAATTCTAAAAGAGAAAAAACAAAATCTAATCTGCATTCAGGGAAAAAAAAATACATTGTGATATATATTTAGAAAAAGTACATTAAACTGCACAAAGCAGATCACCAACAACAGTTTCATAAGCAAATCAACTAACTTGTGTGGTGGGTTTTCTTGCCCTTTTCTCTGAAGTGCTCTACTCACTGCTGGAGACTAGATTCCAGGTTAGGTGTGGCCTCTATTCACAAGTAAATTGCAGATGATAATAAGGAAGACAACATCAGAGTAGACTTGCTGTACATCCGAGAAAGACTGAAGGATGGATGTGCTTCGGTGCCTTCACTGTGGTACAATTTCAGATGCTGCAGGTGAAGCAGGGACTAAGTTGCACAGCACTCTGGGTTTGAGGCAATTGTTCTGACTTAGGCATACTTTAAAATAGCTCTTTGATTGCTAGCTTTTGGAGCAAGGTGGACTGTGGCTGCACCTACGGACTTTTTTGTGAGAGCAGCTTTGGAAAGGGCAACATAAAGTCACTGAGCTAACCAGCCATCTTGCCTGTGCAGTGTCTAGCTATTGACATGAAACTTGGTGAATTAAGAAAATTAGAGCTGATAATTAGAATGTAATTGTTTGTTAAAGCAAGTCAAGGTATGGTGAGGCATACCCTGCCATACTATCACTGTTTAACACGGTATTTTATACAGTAAGTTTAAACCAGTTAAGTCTAAACAAAGTTGTGCTATTAGACAATTAATATATAATATTAAACCATACTTAGTTAACTTCTCCATGATCACAGTATTAAGGTTCTTAGGGCTTCCCGTTCCAATTCCTCTCTGCCTGTGCACTGTTCTTGGAAAATGTACTAAAATTGTACCTATGCACATTCTCACCTGGGGAAAAACAACATTTGAGTTGTCTTTATAATTTTCCCATTAGTATTCCCAAGAGTCTTACAAACCTTTCCTCTGAGGTGGCTGAAAGTTTAACTGAATGCTCTCCAAAGACTGTGAAAACATGCCAAATATTTTCTGCTGACTCATGGGAAGAAAAACTTAACTTTTTTTTTTTTGTGATCCTGTAGCAGTATACTGTTGCTACTAGATCTGTGTAAGAGCCTGTAAATTCTTGTTCAAATAGATAATCTAGTGCAGCTGTAAGATTTAACAGGAAAATTAAGAAGAATCTTTTGAATCGAGGTCAAAATGATTCAACTAGCATGTAACGGGAAGACTTTGCAGATAGGGAGGATGTGCTATGTAATGTCCCCGCATCTAGGCAAGCTTGCTGTTACATATTTTGGAAGTCCTGAAGAAGAAAGGTATGAAGTAATTAAGGCATTAGGAAACCAAACCCAAATTTTCACAGAATCTCTGAACTCATTATAACATGGTTGCCATAGCTTTTTGATAGACACTCTTAGCAGGGTGCTTCAGGGACATTTATTTTATGTATATATCAAGGTGCCTTGTTGCAAGAGGCAGAAAAAAATCTGTGCCAGAAATTCTCATAGTATAACACTAAACTGCATCTACCTGCAGTGTAAAGGATATAGATAGCCTGTTTGCACCTTACAAAAGCTGGGTGACGTGGTGTTAAGAAGCTTCAGACAGTTCACGGTAGGAAACGTAGGGAATTCTTAACTGAAAATGTAATTCAGTGACAGCTTTGAGGAGGATGGAATATGATGCATCTATTCGGATTGCCTGTCTAAACTTTTAATTTATGTAGGTGTCACTTATGCAGGTGTTACGGTTAAAGTTAAGAATGTGTGATAACAGTTGTCTGTCTAATTTACAAGGCCCAGTAGACAGTGAAAGTACCTGCACAAATGTCCCTGGGGACAATTTAATGCCAAATAACACCGATATTAGAACATTTGGATCTGCTGTTCAATTTGCACCACGTTGCAATAAACCTTAAGAGCAGAAACAACTGTTCTTGTGCCCTGTTCCAGCAGAAAAATTCTGTTCACTCCAAAATAACCAACGTAGAGATCATTCATTGTACCTAAATATTATCATGTTAGCTTTTCCTAGCTTATGTTCATAGTTATCTCTAATTGTTGAGATGCATACATTATTTTAACTGTTTATTTGTTTTGCTGCAGGTAGTCCATTCGAGTTTTATATCAAAGAAAAGATTTTTGGTTAGGCCAAATGAAGAGGACTGTGTATTTGAGAAAATAAGAGAAGAGGACCTGTGACAACTTATTCTAAATACTGCCTATCAAATTTAACTATCTGGGAATAATAAACTCATTGCTGAAAGCTTGAATAATATGGAAAAAAAGTCTTCAGTGTCACTCTTTGCCTTTGCAGGGATCTTTTCTATAGAGTTTATAACTCTAGTGAAATATTCTTTACAGCTAGATGGGTGTTGTTACTCTGGAAACATCTGGCATACACTTTTGTTGTTGTTGGTGGTGGTGGTGGTGTTTTTTTTGGTTTATCTTTTTTTCCAGACTGAAATTGTGAGGAAGAAAGGGAGGAAGTTGTTAACATTTTCTAATTATTTTCTAATTAAGATATTACAGGAGGAGAAAGTATTAACCATATAGTTTTTTTTCTGTGAGCAGCCGTGTAAATAACGTGTGAGGGCTGAGCAGCCTGTTGCTGGAACAGGCCCGTGGTTCCTGTGATCATTCCTCTTGTGTTCATGTATTCAGCAGTGCCTCAGAAAACTGGGGGCTGTGGACGGACGGGGGCTGTGGACGGACGGGGGCTGTGGACGGACGG
>NC_048894.1:137144570-137213660 GCF_011077185.1 Oxyura jamaicensis | reverse complement strand
CACGGCCGCCATTTCCCGCTGCAGCCCCGGCGGCGGCCTCCGCCCGGCAGGGGCCGCCCGCGTCCCCTCCGCCGCCCCCGCTGCGTGCCGAGGAGCGGCCGGCGGCTGGCAGGTAGCGAGGCGGCTGCGGAGGGGCCTGGGGGGGGGGGGGAGAGGGGCCGCGTCCGTCGGTCGGGCTGGCAGGGGATGAGCGGTGTCCGTGGGTCTGTCCGGGGCGGGATCCGCCGAGCTGGGCGGTGGGGAGGGGACCCTCGGAAGGAGGCGGATGCCATGGGAATGGAGGGGCTGGAGCACAGGGGCTGTGAGGGGTGGCTGGGGGGAGCTGGGGTTGTGCAGTCTGGGGAGGGGACGCTCGAGGGAGACCTTTATTGCTCTCTGCAACTGCCTGAAAGGAAGGTGTGGGGAGCTGGGGGTCGGCCTCTTCTCACAGGTAACTCGCAATAGGACTAGAGGGTATGGCCTCAAGTTGTGCCAGGGGAGGTTCAGGTTGGACTTTAGGAGATGTTTCTTCTCAGAAAGAGCAGTCAGGCACTGGGACGGGTTGCCCAGGGAGGTGGTGGAGTCACTGTCCCTGGGGGTGTTCAAGGCAAGGTTGGACGTGGTGCTTAGGGACATGGTTCAGTGGGTGACACTGGTGGTAGGGGGATGGTTGGACCAGGTGATCTTGGAGGCCTCCTCCAACCGTAATGATCCTATGATAAATGAAATCAAAAGGTAACATATTTCTGCCAGAAGTGTTTTTTGTTAGCTAGCCTCAGATTCTCTTCGATGAAGTAATTACTGTTTTTAAGGGAAATTAAGTAGTTCTCTCTCTCTTTTTTTTTTTTTTTTTTTTTTTTTTTTTCCTAGACAGCAGCAAAGTTTTTGATCAGCTGCTGCACAGGAAATTGTTCTTGTGCTGAAAAGATAGGGATAACTCCAAAATTAAAAAGAGGATGAGGAAGTAACTAGAGACAAGTTGTGGTGAGTAACATTGGGAAGAAAACCATCGAGGCTGGGTATAAAAGGAGATTATAAAATACGTCATTTGAAGATTCATCTTGAGGCCAGTCTTACTAAATACTTAATAAAGATGTTGATCTAACAATTAAAGCTTACTGCTTAAATTTGATAGTGATGAACAAGCTGGGAGGCGCTGGCAATATAGAAGAGATTAACTACTATACAGGAAAAAATGGATGATCTTAGGAACTAGAGGATGAATTAAGTGTAATACTAACTTAAATAAAATGCATTAATTTAAAGGACAAGGTTTTGCAGTTGCAAACACAATTTACAGAGAAATTCTTGCTGTTTTAAAGCAACACACATCCAAAATATGTGTTGAGTAGTTTCAAAATTCATGATTGTGAAAAAAGCAAATGTAGACCTGAGGTGAACCAGAAAAGTAAGTTACTATTATCTGTGAACAAAATGCCAGAATGCTTCGTATAATGTTAATTGGTCACACGTAAACAGGTGAAGTGGAACAGGTACAGGAAAATGAGCCTAGGACAGACAGGGAAAGGAAGAGTCTATTGAAAGAAGTATTTGGCCTCTTTATCTTTGCAGAACAGGGATCTTTTTTGCTTTTTATTGAAACGTCAAGGGAAACACGGTGAAGGGAATAAATTGAGCTTAAGAATGACACAGGCTAATTGCCCTCTTTCTGAAGATGGTATTGGAAAGTAAGGTGAGATGAGTCAGAGCCTGAAGCATGGTATCTGCATCTGCTGTCTTCCTTCCCGAGGAGCACTAGTTTGCCTCTGCAAGAGGGGACTACAAAAATTGGTTCTGATCTGTGCTTAGTGATAGGTTTCCTCTCAGCAGGTTTTGGTATCCTGCATTTAGAGCTGCCTCATCAGCAAGAGAGAGGGATTCCAAGTGATGCCTTAAGTTGACTGCATTCCACGTTTCTAATCTGGTGCAGTTAATTGCTGAATACACGTGTCCTTAAAGTCCTCATCTGCAGCCAAGGAGCTGTGATACCTAGTTATCCACGGGCTGCAATACTAGGGCCTATTGTAAGGATTCGAGTGTGTTGGAATTTTGAGGGCTGTTTTTTCTTCCCGTCAGCGTGTTGGTTGTCTCCCCCATGGTCTCACCTGTGCTCCGCTTCCAGATGTGTCAGTTAATGTGGACATAAAGTATTTCAGAGGGCGTTTGTCTGTACGCGTTTCATGAAATACAGGATCCCTGATGCAGTCCGCTTTGTGTGGAGACCGTTCATAGCGTGCTGTCACTGTAGGTGACCAGCTGAGAAGCTTGCCTTGGGTGCACGTGCCCGTTACACCAAACTGCAGTTGCTGGTGTCAGATGTTGGTGTCAGAGATCACAAATACTGAAGCGCTCAGGTTTGCTTTACTGTTTAACGATACTCACTAAGTATGTGGAATACTGAAAAGTTCCGGCTGGTTTTCATTTGCTTTTACGAAAGGTGATGTTTTCTAAGTAGGTGGGGAAAGGTTTGACTCTGACCTCCAGCAGTACCTCACAGAAGCCATATCTGTACTGTAGGGCTTAGTCATTTGAAATGTTATCAACAGAGTAAAAGAAAGAAATGCCACTTGGAAAAGCAGCGTAGCTGTATAATTAAAACCAGAATCTGAAGTGGAACAGAGCTGTGGAAACACCAGCTCAACAAATTTCTCGCCTCCAGTTAACACAGCTGCATCACTAGAATTTTATAACATAAACTTGAAGGGATGAATGTTTTAATGTGCATTGATGGTTTTATATTCCCCAGTGTGCTCAAGACCTCTTACAGCATCAGATCAGCATAATGGGTGGGGACAGAGAAAGGGCAGCGGCAGGTTTCAGGAAAGGCTTCTGGTTCATTGTTTTCCCATGGATGGTGCAAAATTCTTGCCTTTCTTCTTCACCAGAGTAGTGCAGAAAGAGGTGTATACCCATCCTTGCTGTGCCCTCATTTGTTAGGGGGTGGTTTTGCTTGAGTGCAGACGCATTTTTAGAGGTCTGATCTGTTTAAGGCTAGTCAGCTTGCAGTATGGAGTACTGAGTAGCACTGGAGATGCAGGTGATGGGCTTTAAATGTTACTGGGATTTTCTGGAACCATTCAAAAAAATTTTGTCAGAAACTTTTGAGGACAGTAGTCACTTAGAGCACAACAAAGGTCTCTTATATGCAGAAATGGTTGGGTTGAAAAACTTAAAAGGGGCAAAAATAAACTGCCGAACCAAGGAAGGGAGCAGAAGGGGGACACGTGAGCTTCACCGTGCATAAAGGTAAGCTGATGCCTCGAGCAGAATAATCTGCACTGAGTTTACGTGGTGCTGAACTCATCACCAAAGTGGCAGCTGCCACTCAGGAAAAAGCTTCTTGGAGGAGCCTCTCCCCAAGAGGCTTCTCTGGGTGCTCTGTTGAAAGCAGAGTGCTGGGTGGGCTGGATGCAGGTGGGCATTTTTATGAATTTATGATCAGTCTTCAGTGGAAGGGGTTTAGTTCTGCGGGGTTCCACTCTGGGCTCTGAACCATTAGCATAGAAAAGTCAGTGAGCACCAAGGTGATAGTGTTTGCTGATAACAGGAGCAGTAAAGATAAGGTCAACTGTGAAAAACTGCAGGTGGACCCTGTAAAACTGAGTAAGTAGGCAATATCAGAGCACAGGAAATTCAGTGCAGGTATGCAGGGCGATTCAAATAGGGTAAAAAAAATCCTGAGCCCTCTATGAAATCCTGGGCTTTCAGTGAAGAGCAATATTTTGTAATTGTGATAAATGGTTCCATTAAAATGTACCAATAAAACATGCAGTCAGAAAGGTAAATCAAATAGTAACTATTATTGGAAAACATGTAAAGAGCAGAACTGAAAATCTTTTCATGTGATTGCGTTAATCTGTGGTTCACCTCAAAGCTGTGTGCACTTCCACAGCCTCTGTCCCCCGTCTCAGAAAGTACCTAGTAAAAAATCATACTGTATGGATGGAGATTTAGAATAATTGGAATAAGTAAATACATCAGTGAACAATTTAGGTTTGATAAACTGGTTTCTGGATTTACTGTGTGAGCTTGACAATTCTAAGCAGAAATACCAGTGTCCAGAGTCATAGCAGGAGTTGCGTGTCTGACAGCAACTGGGTTTGTCACCGCTATTAGTTGCTGATGCAAAAATATAAGCTGTAAAGAACAAGCAGCACAATATAGTATTTGAAAAGCAGATTCAAATAATCTGTTACAAATACATGATGTACAAAGTTAGGAGACTTCTGCTCCTTAAAGTGACCCACTTCTGTTCACTAGCCATTAAGATGGATTTGATGATGCATGCGTTACAGAGGCCATGTCTTCCAAGGCCATATATTGCTAATGTACACATTATAAGACATAAAAGAATATAGGCTGTATCGTGCTAGGTGGCTTACTGGCAGCTTCTCGATTGTCAGTTTGCTTTGTTGCTGGAATAAAGCTGATTAAGCTGTGGCTTCTGACAATTCCTGCTGGGGGCGGGAGGTTTCCCATTTCAGTGCACCTGTCAAACCCGTCGTTATCAGAGTTACTGTTTGTCTGTGTAAGGACTAGACGTTTTTCTTCATGGAACAGGCATAAATGCAGGAAAAAAACCAAAACAATCTTTGGAACTCAAGACGTGCTGAAGTCCTCATTTCACTAATACAGGATCAGTGCTTAAACAAAGATTGCTGTCTGTGTGACACAGGAACAACAGTTTGGATTTCAGAATTATTTTTTTTAATCAAGTTTTCAGGCCTTCCATCGTTTCTTTTCCGTCTCTTCAGAAGCCACCTGGACGTGGTCCTGGGCAGCCAGCTCTGGGTGTCCCAGCGCGTGCGGGGGAGCTGACCAGTTGGCCTCCAGAGGTCCCTGCCAGCCTCAGCTTTTCTGTGATTCTGATTTCCTTCTCAGGAAATTAGAAAACGCCATAAAATCTAGAAAAACTAGTCTAGAATTATCGTATCGTTTACTTCAGTTAAAGAAGAATCTGTCGGTCCACATGGTGGCGGTATTCTTCTAGTAAAAGCGGTGCGCGTACATCGGCAGCTTGCAGCTGGCCCGTGGATAACTGGTGTGCTCAGTCAGAGCTGCCTCCTGTTCCAGAAGACTCTTTCAAGATCTGCAACAAATGTAAACTTTGGTCGGAGTGGAACAAATTCTCTCTAGTTTGTTTAAAATAAAACAAAAAACTGCAATGAATTTTAAGATATTCTTGATTGACATATGCTAGCACCCTACACGTTCCCAGCAGAAGCAAAGAAGGGATTTGAATAAAGGTTTGTGAAGAAGTTGATGATTATGACCAAAGTGAGGGATTCAGTAACTTCCTATAAAAGCAGGCGTATCCGCACCGACCACAGCGGTCAAGGAAATACTGAAGTTACCTTATTGATTCACATGAAGTGGTTGTGGGGTATTAAAGTTACAGAACATCTGTTCCTAACTACTGTGGGTTTCCTTTCTACCTGAATAGTTCTTCCACGGAAGATAAAAAACAAGCAAGGTCCAGAAATACTTCACTGCACATTTGATAGAAGTGCACTGAGACGTGTAATGCAATTGAATTGCCAGTTGAGTCCAGAAAGGAAAAGACATTTGTGACTCTGCTTGTCAATAAAGGTGTTTGAAAAGAATGATCTCTTTCCTATCGCTCCCTTATTCCGTGTACATTGATACACAATGAATGTTCTGTGTTACCGAGGGAGACATTTTACAGCCCTGAGTTGGCATTGGAGCTCTTGTTTATTCTTTAGCTTTTAATGCTGACATACTGTACGATGATGAGCCAAGTTCTCGGGTTTTAATGCCATTATCTACTGATCCGTACAAAAGCAATAATTCTATTTTTTTTCCATTGTTTTCTCACATTACCACGTACCCTGGCTAGAAAGATAAAAAGGAGAGGTAGGTCTTAAGAGCCTGCTGTGATGCCTTAAGTGTAGGAACTCTTGATAAAATAACTAAAGAAGGGAAGACGCTACAGAATACAGCTGTGAGTAAAGCAGCACAACGCTGGACTGAATCTGCTCTGCAGGTCCCTATTAGTGGGGAAATAAAACCCTGACCCACTTCTTGGACTGAATAGCTGAAGATTTTTAGGAGAAGATACAGAGCTGTTGGTAGAGCTTGATATAGATAGCAGTGGCCCTTCTTAAAAAGTGATGGTGATTGATCAGATGATTTTTTTACTACATATAGCGTTAGTTCAGTTAAGTGACTTCTCTCTTAGCCTCCATGTAAAGACAGGTGTGCATGAAAGCTTACCAAAAGATTTTCTCCCTCAGCCTACCCAGAAAATAGAATAATATTGTTGGGCTTGCAGTTCGTTGGGATACACAAGCTGTTCAGAGGACATGCACGCGAGGTTGGTGTTGTTCTGATTAAATTACATCTTTCTAAAAATGTTACCAAGAATCCCCAAAGCCGGTTAATGTTTGTGCAACTTTTAAGGTTACTGTTCTATTTGAGCGGAAACTTGGCCTTCAGAGAGTATGGGCTTGCAGTTTAAGCAAAGCCCTCAAGCTGGGCCACTTCTCATTCATATAAAAACAAGAGGAAGAGCTCAGCAAGCCGCTGCCCCTGGAGTACTCTACAAATGTATTACAAAAAGAGGAAGCTGTCTGCATCAGGGAGCTGGCGAATGCAGGTTGCGTGCTGTGTTTTGCTGAGGCAGGGGGTGGGGGAGGTGGGTTTGGTCCCTGATTTAGTTTTAAGTTTCCATTTATTGTTAGTGGCAGTTCCTCAGGAGGACATCTTACTGATGTTTGGGTTCTCGATGTCAGCGTGTCTCTCGATATTGGGACGTCTCAACTGTTGGGTGATCTGATGGTGTGCCATCGATCCACGGCGTTCATTTAAAACAGGCACCATTACGTCAGCTTTTCTGAACGTTCTTGGAAATCCCGTCATTTTGCAGAACTGGTAAATCGTGGAGCAGTGACTGTGGGGTGAGCTGCAGCTCATCAGGCCCATTAATATTTCTGTGCTGGAGAGACTCCGCTCCCGTTAGTCAGTCTGTCTCATAAGCAGTCTGGCTCCTTTTCCAGGAGCTCTTTGGTGACTTGGTCACGGTCAGTGCAAACTGAGGGGTACTTGAGGCAGTAACACAACTTGCCTCTAGCTCTAGGTTTTGAATTCTTCAGGATGACTCCTGGCTTTGGCTTCCGCAGGTCTGAGCGTGTTAGACAGTGCATTAGTGTGTATTACAGCTCTACATGGTAGGCAGCTGACTTTTAATAGATAAAAGCGGAATATTATCACATAATCACTTAATACAAGCATTCCTTTTGGAAACAGAACGGTTTGATTTTCTCAGCCTGTACTCAGCTGCATGTATCATTGAAGAAGTGGCTTACTGCAACATTTCTCAAATTATTAATAAAGCTATAGTGTGCTCAGGCAATATCCACGCTGTGTAAATTGAGGGAAAATGTATTCTTATATTACGCTTTCCTAACAGGAATTCTTCTTGCTTGGGAGAGCATACTTGATTTTTTTCTCAAAGCCAATTTGCTGTCACGGTGACAAGTTATTAACAGGGAAACTTTTCTTTTTCTAAGAGTGCAGCGCGAAGGGTTCGTGTTCAGAAGATAGCGCTGCGTTTTTAGGAGCAGTCCTTTATTGAGCCAAATTAATTTAACTCCAGCAGCAGTAATCTGTAGGGCTGTTCAGGACGCGTTTTGCGATGCTTTAGCATCTCGTTACCGAGTAGCACGAGGCCCTTTGTGCCATCAGTGCCTGATGGTAGGCGTACCAGCTTCTGGGGCGCTGCAGGCTTGTTTCTGCCTCACCTTCAGAAGCAATGGAAAGAGAATGGATGGGATGCCTTGCATTATTTTTTTTCTAAATACACTTAATTAGATATTCATTGCAATAATAACGTTTTTATACGTACTGGGGATTGAAATGCAATCAGTTTGCTTGTTCAGAAATTTCTAATTAAGTCGACCATTGTAATTTTTTTTTCTGAGTCTTGTTAGAAATCTTGCAAAATTGGATTACACTTGAGGCAGGAATACGTTATTTGGGGACTGGCATTTTAGAGATGGTATAGTTCATCTTCGTGTGCAGCTCATATCTGGCATAGATATTAGGTAGCCATGTGGAAAATCGCATCGTGTTCGTACAAAAACCTTTTTTGGTCACAAAGCCAAATCAGCCCACATGGTACCAACTTCTTGTCAATGCGTTGAGTCCGCAGTCTCCAAGCACTAGGAAGGAGGATTTGTTGTTGTTTTAGAATTCTTTCTTACTGTAAGTTACTGAGGTTTTGCTTTAGTCTCGTGCACTTCAGTGATGAATTCTGAAACGTTTCAGTGATGACAAATTCTGAATCGGAAATATTTTCAGTGACACTTTATGATACCTGTTAGTCTTCGTGCTTCCTCTCCCGAGAAGACAACGTGGTGCAGGTTTGTTCTGCTGCTGTCAGCTGGTGTTCCTTCCCCGTTGTATGTGAAGCGCCAGGAAATTCTGCAAGGCTTTACCAGGCCCACACATCTGGTACGGAAACGTAAACATAAGTTTACATTTAACAGAGCGTGCCATCGAGTTTCTCAAATAACATGCTTTTCTTCCAGGATAGTACTCTGCTGTTGATTTATGCTAGGCCTTTCTTATTATTAAGCAGGATTAAGCACTCAAATACCACTTCATAAGCAAGCCACGGTCCTTTTATCAAGTACAAGGAGGGTTTTGTGCTCTTACTGTGCGTGAGCGTTGGAGGTTTCAAAGTAATTTATGCTTCGGCTGCTTTAGGGAAGACGAAGTGCAGAATGTAAAGGTGTCAAACACATCATACCAGAGTTGGGCCTGACGTTTTTCTCAGCGAGGACAGGACTACCCGAGTTGAAGAAGCATTCTCATTTATGATTTGGGTAGAAAGGGGGTGAGAAAATTGAAATTGCTGCCAAGTGGGAATCCTAGCTTTGCAACAGCCGAGGTTTTGTAACATACTTGTTGAACATACGGGTATGTTGTCCCTTCTTTCTGTGCCGGCCTGTAAGAAGTCTGTGTGTGTCCAAAATAACACGTGAAATGTTTTATGCTGTGTAGGTGAACTTTTGCTATTGGAGATGGTTGTGGGAAAGGGTGCTTGGGCCAGTGATATGCCACCACACGCTCAGAAACACGCTTAGAGCCTAGGGGGATGCATTCTGTCTAAAATCATTCCTTATACAGATACCAGGACATCGAAGTTAATTCCCATCTCTTCTGTGTCCAAGATAGAAAAAAAAAAGTTGTGCATTCCTGCACAGGGAAACTGGGCGGTGTTGATACATGTAGCAGAGTTTGTCCAGATAGGAAATACAGGCTATGAAAGGTTAAATGTAAATTATTAACCCTGCCAGCCTCCAAACTGTTAATCGGACCAGTTGTATAAATGTGGAATGACTCCTCTAGGTGCTCTGATCTTGAATTTGATCTAAAACATGGGGGAAGAGCTGTAAAATACAGACTTTATAAACTTTAAAAGAAAATAAAAGCGAGGTTTTACATCGAATTCTTTGGCTACTGGCCATGTTTCCGTTCTCATAGCTGAATGAGTGCACTGGTGTGGCAGGAGACCTGATACAGATGAGAAAATGTGAATCTGCGTATAGCGGCCTTGTAAGAGGCTCATGCTGCTGGTCAGAATGCTGCTGCACCCTTAACCCAAAATGCCAGCCTGGGTCAAGTGGGAGATCGTATTTCATGTGAAATTTCATTTTCCATTCAAAGGTTATCTAGTAAAATTGCTTTTCCTCCCTGTCTCTTGAACTGTGTGGTGGCTGTATGGAGATTTCTTCTAAGGATTTTCAGTAGTTTATAGGATTTCTTCCCCTCTTCTTAGAGGCAATGTGAAGCTTTGCTGTCCAGCCTCCTACAGATTTTAATTTTTTATTACTGTTGCCTCATGCACAATGTTACCACCCTCTTGCATAGTCATTCCTTTCTCTTTGCCTTATTGTTTTCAAGTCCTCTTTTCTGTGTCCCCTAAATCCACAGTGTCATCATACCCTCATTGCTTGAATCATCCTTAAAATGCTCTTCTGCAAATCGTAAGTCGTGTTTCATAACATGTCAATAAATGCATTCTGAAATGACATTCATCTTCCTGATACGGTAAAGGAATTAATCTTTTAGGTAATATTAATCCAGAGAAACTGCATTTGTGCTTCTCCGTGGTGGGGTTCCAGCTGAACGCCCAATAGCTCCACTTGGCTTTGTTATTGCCTTGTACTCATTTTCAGTTTCCACTTCCTGGTGGACATTTTCACTTCTTGCACCCAGTTTTCCTTGGTCCCCACCGCTTACAAAACCTACTGACGAGACAGGAGTATCTATGGCTCTATAAAAATAATGCTCTGAAAAAGACATTTCTTGCAGCATGAAGGAATTAGTTTTCATTTTGCCAAGCATTTTCAGCAGCTGGTTGTACTGTGTGTCAAAGCACGGGTTCAGATGGTGGAAGTTCCACTGGAGAAGCTTTGTTTACAGCTAGTAACAATTGCAATTAGTGTCACTATGTCTGCTAATTGAATTGTTTGTAGCCTCCCAGTTGATGAAAGGTGGTTCGTCTGCCTTCTCTCAGTTCTGATCTACGGTGTTTGATACTTTAATATCAATTCTGCTACCTGCCATCTCTTCCTAGGTGAAAGTTACTCACTTACCTGAGAAATCTTCCAAATATATGCTTTGTATTTAGTTGCCTGGCTGCACCGACACTTCTCCCACTTGTTCTTGCAGGTTTGTTATCTGCTTCAGAGAGAATCAGAACAATGTCCTACGTTTTCGTCAACGACTCTTCCCAGACAAACGTGCCACTGCTGCAGGCTTGCATTGATGGAGATTTTAACTATTCCAGACGCCTGCTAGAGAGTGGTTTTGACCCAAACATTCGTGACAGCCGGGGCCGAACTGGCCTGCACCTTGCTGCAGCCAGAGGAAATGTAGACATCTGTCAGCTCCTGCACAAATTCGGCGCTGACCTACTAGCCACCGATTACCAAGGTAACACAGCCCTTCACCTCTGTGGGCATGTGGATACCATCCAGTTCCTAGTTTCTAACGGACTTAAAATTGATATTTGGTAAGTTGCCTTTTTCTTTTTTCTTTTTAGCAGCACATATTTTATAATATATGTGTTCTGTTCCCAAAGCGTTGCGTACAAAACTGCTGTTGTTGCAATGCTATATGCACTGCAATTCAATTTTTGTACGGTATCGCTTAACGAAAACACAGAATAAAAACGCAGGAAAACAATGAGAGGCCACTTCTGCTGGCCAAGCGCAACAAGCAAAGCAAATAAAAATAGCAGCTGCTGGTGTGGGCTGCTGTGTCTAATTCTGACTCAGTGATGACATTGCTATCCTGGTTTGGCCAGACAGCCAGGTGTGGGTGGTTGGCACCAAGGAAGAAAATCACATTCACTACTTGAAAAGAATTTTCTCCGCCGCAGTTCTATTTTTTCAACTGCTGCACTGTATAAGACAAAGAAAATACGGTATATGTGTACCACTTCATTCCCATACCCCTTCGGTGACAATGCTTCCTTTCAGTGGTTTCCCCCTCCCTCAAAATGTGTGATTCAACCCTTCTTTTAAATATTGTTCTTTTAAATATTGTATTTTCTTCCCTTCTGGCTTCCAGCAGCTGTCAGATGCCAGTGCTCAGATGCAAGCTCTCAAGCTACAAAAGAGCTAGCTGTTACACTGCACTAACTGAATTATTTTGTTTGTGGAACTTTCTGCTTATTTACAGTGCATGCAAAAAAGTTTTTGAAACTTCAGAACCTTTGAGGTTTTTTTATCTGTTCCCTTTTCACTTGTCCCTTGTTAATGATTTCAAGTCAGCAAAACTAGTTATTGGCAGACCAGATTCTTCATGGGTTGTGTTTTGCTTTTTTTCTTGCTTCGAGCAACTCTGGTGAAAATCCCTAGTCTGAATGCAGCTCTGGTCCCAGTCGGTATTTAAAAGCAGCAGAGGGACCATCTGTATTTTATTTCATTTTTGCCTCATGTCCTCATACCCACATGGAAAAAGGAACTATGTAGAAACAGATTGCACAATTCCTTCTTGAAATCAAGCTTAATCTCCAACATTGCCATAAATCCACACTTTTTGTTACAATACCCAGAGATTCCAATTAAATTAGAGTAGTAGGAATTTTGATTTTATTTGGAGGAAAAGGACTTGTGCTATTTAAACCCAAATATCCTGATATTCTTCTACAGTCAATTATGGTATAACTTTTATAGATGGGAATGACAGAAAATAGTTCTGGGTAGTAAATTTTACAGTGTGTGTTATGTTATCTTGCTACAAAATTCCTGTTTTAAGATTTTCTTTTCTTCTCGTGCCCATTTGTGGCATTGCTTTAGCAATCACCAAGGTGCAACACCGCTCGTTCTTGCAAAACGAAGGGGTGTAAATAAAGATGTAATTAGACTGCTGGAATCTTTAGAGGAGCAAGAGGTGAAGGGATTCAACAGAGGAGCTCACTCAAAGCTGGAAACGATGCAGACTGCTGAAAGTGAAAGGTATTTACAAAACAAAAAGAATTACTGGGGGAAATGATGTATGTGTATAATATATCTTTACTAATGTGCTCATTGCTCTTAGACTTTTATGATTCGGCTTGCTTGTTTGTTCCTCAAAGCAGGGAATACCAAATCTGACCTGGTATTATCAGACCAAATCAAAATCAGATCTTAGAATTCAGAAAAATTTCTTGAGGTAGAACAAGTGTAAGGGGGGAAAAGGGACTTTTTATAATTGAAATTCTTATTTTATGGTGGATTTTTTTAAAAATAACTCATTTTCTGTTACAGACTCAAAATATGTATATACTCTACCATTTATCGTGAAGCCAAAGGGAAAATGGGGTGAAGCGTGATGCCAGTATCACACGCTGGCCTAACATGCTTTCAGTAAAGGTGGATTCTCAATGCCAAGGAAGGACAGCAGATTTTTCATCTATCTGAACTTGAATAAACGGTTTGATATGGTGCTATTTATGAAATAGCTGTTGGTAGTAGTTTTGGAAAAGATGGAGAATAAAATAAGAATTTTGTGGTGGGCAAAGAGGTAAGGAAGAGGTAAGGTTTTAAGGAAAACTGCTAAGTTTCAGGGAAAGTATGGGGCTTTTAGGCGAAGTTACTAACAAATTCCTAAAGGTCTGTTTGTGGGACTGTGCTAAATTAAAATTTTCACAAATGATTCTGGCAGAAAAAGTAACATCTTAGTGATACTAAGAAGTGAGAGAATGCTCCAGGGAGACCTCCTTGTGGCCTTTCAGTACTTAAAAGAGGGCTTTTAAAAACGATGGAGAGAGACTTTTTACTCAAGTAGATAGTGATAGGACAAGGGGGAATGGCTTTTAACTAAGAGAGGGGAGATTTAGATTAGATATAAGTAAGAAATTCTTCACTCAGAGGGTGGTGAGGCCCTGGCACAGGCTGCCCAGAGAAGCTGTGGATGCCCCATCCCTGGAGGTGCTGAAGGCCAGGCTGGATGGGGCTTTGGGCAACCTGGGCTGGTGGGAGGTGTCCCTGCCCATGGCAGGGGGCTGGAACTGGGTGGGCTTTAAGGTCCCCTCCAACCCAAACCATTCTCAGATTTGGTTGAGGCAGTGTTGCTAGTTCCAAAGGAGACTGATTCCCTCACAGAAACCTTTGAATTGCCAGTGAACATGACAGAACATGGGACTGAGATAAAACATGCAGCAGTACTTTACTTTCCAGTACTGCTTTTTTTTTCATATATTTGAAACAGGATAGCAGCATTGTTTTGAATACTTGCTCTCATACTGAATTTATTTAAATTTATTATTTTTAATATTGTCTAGTAATGGTGATGAATTACAACTGCTGGGATTTTATATCAGAAAAGACGGAGTTCTGTCTTGTTAGCTTTGGTCCATTTGCGTCAAAACGTGCGTAGCCTTCACTGCAGGGGAAAATAAAGCTATCTGGACGGAGTTGTTATCTAAGTGGAGCAAACAGAAGAGTTGAAACCAACCAAATTACAGAAGTCATGCAAAATATTCCCTGAGAGCAGACTGGGAGTTCTTTCCCACTCATCAGGTCGCCCCACTCGTCAGACACTGCTTTGAGCCCTGAAATCCAAAATTTCATATTGTCAAAGTGACGTCGGTGTAACGTCTTGGATGTTCTGCAGATTCTTTCTAACTTCCTAAATGTTACTGAAAGCTGTTGGTCACATGGACTGCCACACAAATACACACGGACCAAAGCTCAGCCCCACTAAAATGCCACTTTTTGATTTGATAGTGTCCCTTTAATGGAGGAGGCTTCCTTTCTGTTATTTGACCTTCATAAATGTTACATTGTTTAGCTTGGCAAGGAAGTCAGCAATTCTCCTTGGGGAGAGGCACAGACATATAAACAGTGCACTACCCAGCTTGTTTGTGAACATGTTTAAAATGTCTGAAATATATTATATTTAGAATAACAAATAACAGATGCCTACAGCAGCAAAAGCAAGTGAGCTTGTGTGCTGTTTGCTCTGTAAATAAATAATGCCTTTGTAGCAGTTGCCTTTTCAGACCTCCACAGTTTCACTCCTCCCTCTTTGTATTTTTTTTTCCACATTTTAGCTAAATTTCGTTTAGATGAATGACTTCTGTCCTCCCTCCCCAAGCTTTGCATTATATATGAACCCATGGACAATAACAGTTACTCTTTCTGAAAACCCTGGGCTTCACTTTTGAAGAACAGTCTCTGACTGAAGGTTTCTGCTTCTTATCTCATACGGTTGCTGCAGATGGGGAAGCAGAGGCCCGGAGTATGTTCCCAAATGGAATCTATTTTCTCTGCCAGGAGGCAGAGCTCTCCCTGTGGCCCAGCACAGGTGACCTGTCCCTCTGCACAGCCCAGCGTGCCTGTGGCTGTGCCCACAAGTGCAGCCAGAGGTGAACGTCCACGTTGTGTCGGGAACAGCAACATCCACCTGCACTCCGTGGCACACACTCCGCTGCGTTACCATTTCTCAAGGAGATGTAATTCGTCATAAGAAAATGTCTTGAATACCACTGCTTTTAATTGGGCTGCTATATAAAATACCAAAATGTTTTCTCTGTACCCTTTTCTATTTAATGAGCAAGCATGTGACCTTTTCACTTAAATCACATTGCACCTTTATTTAACCTTTCTGTGGTTACGTATTAACTAGTTAGTACTTAATGAGTGAGTAGCGCTGTTTTCACCAGTGGCTGTCTTCTGTTAAACCCTTTGTTTTGCTTGGAAAATCATAATGTGCAAGGAAGATGACTAAATCCTGCAGCTATGGACAAGCTAAAATAGCTTTAGAGCAAAGTAAATATTTTAAAAGCTAAAAAGGCAAGCTGTTTAATAGGCAATTTCTGAAATTTTCTGCCCGTGATGCTGCAATACTTCAGCAAGCTCTGGGAGTTCAGGCTAATTACTCATCTATGGCTGTACTTCCTAAGAAGAAAAAAGACATAGCATGAATTTTTTTTGCAGGGTAAGCTTAGAAGAGAGATTCGCAACTGAGACCTTTTTCTGTTAACTCATTTGTCAGTTACTGTCACCAAAACCAATAGCATTCATGCAATTAGTTTTGTTTTGCAAATTGGTTTTCCCTGCAATGTTTTCTTTTAATATTGCTGTAGGAGATACCTGGGAATATGGTAACAGAAATCAATTAGAAGGGGGAAAATGTTTTTCTTTTCTGCTTACCTTCTGCTTTGACATCACTGGGTACACAGGCAGTTTCACCATTTCCTTTCTGTGCTTGTCAGAGCATGATCCTGTAAACACTTGTGTGTGCAATCTCACTCAAGCGAGAAGTAGTAGGGCTGTGCAGATGGCTAAAAATCTACATAACTGAAATCAAGTGATGAGAACATTTTCCTATTCTTATTGAAGTTTCTCATACACCAACAGAGAAATAGTTTCCTATCATACACCCGTCCTGAAACCAGCGAAATGGAGAGGAGGATACAAGGAGCCAAGCGGTATTTGAAGCAACTGGCATTTTTTTCTCATGGTGATTCATGGTCAATCTATCATTCTGATTTTTCTCGCTTGAAAGTGAGAGTTTCAGTCCCTAATTTAGTCTGACGATTTAAGGGGCCTGAAGGATTGAGAGTGGAATGTTAAGGCAGCAGAGCAGCTGCTGAGTACCATGTGGCAAAAAACAAACAAACTCCAGCAATACTAATTTAGCTCAACAATCAGAGAGATTCTGCCTTTTTATGTAAAAGGATTGTTTTCTCTGCTTTTAAGCTAGAGAAGAGGCCTCTAACAAAAAAAATGCAGGAGAATAAGAAAGATCTCCACGTCGTTCAGAATCTAAGTTATACCGGTCGTAGTTTCCATTTTGTTCGGCAGAGTTTACTTTTGAATTGTAATTTGTTTTTATTAACAAGAGCTGTGCCCCTTGAGGTTTTATCTTATGCTCCATTAAATTTTACAAAGCCATGCTGAGCAGGAGTTCTGCTGACTGACTTCTGAAGGCTCCTAGGTGGCAAGCCTGCAAGCTCAGAGCAGTCGTACTGCTGGAAGTACCTCTCTCCGTACAGCAGTTAATAAAACATCCTTTCAATTAACTTAAGTTTAGAGTTAGGAGTCTTTTCCTGATCTGCTTTGTCTTGATTTAGCCGAGGCAATGCTGTAAATCTGCAGGTGGGTTTAGTTTTTCATTTAGAGTGTTTCAGTTGCTCTGAGTAGGATTACTGTCATACTTAAAGGTGAATTCTTTTGCTCTGATGTATTTTTAACTTTAATCCTTTGTAGTGCAATGGAAAGCCATTCCCTCCTTAATCCAAACCTACAGCAAGGGGAAGGAGTTCTTTCCAGTTTCCGCACGACATGGCAAGAGTTTGTGGAAGACCTGGGCTTCTGGAGAGTGCTGCTCCTGATCATTGTCATTGCTCTGCTGTCTCTTGGAATAGCATACTACGTTAGTGGGGTGCTTCCTTTTGTAGAAAATCAGCCTGAACTGGTGCACTGAAGCAAATGAAAAGAAGCGCACTGCTCTTTTCCCTGTTGTCGTCTTATTTTGAACATCTTGGAGTTTTTCTCTTGGTGCAGGCAGTGGCAGCTGTGCATACTGTTCTCCTTTTATACTTAGCATTAACCCCTTTGAAAGAGGAATTAATTCATTTCAAGTAAAACACTAAATTCTAAAGCATTCCTAACCTACCTCTGACTTATCTCAACTTGCAAGCAAGATGTAAAGGTAATCCTCTCTGTTGATAAAATACTATGATTAGAAAGGGTCTTTCATACTGCATATTAAATTCTTGAGCATGAAAAATGTAACCTAGTACAGAACCAAGTTTGATTTGTAATCCACATGAAGAGAGGTAAATCTGTTCTTGCATAATCTTGTGCGTGCTTCAGTCGAAAGAAAAATACTCTTAAAGGTCCCCTAGAAATCGGAATAAAATAATAATGCATTCTGATATATAGGCAGTAATAAGCTCTATGTTTGTAGTTCTTTTAGTGCTTTCCCCCTAGTTTCCCATCTGCTCGTTTATTAAAAAAAGAATGAGAAATAGTTCAAACCTTATTACGTCTTTAATGTATAGCTCACTCCTTTATTTATTAGGTTTGTGTAGTGTTTCGTCCCCAGATTAAATTGATGTTGTTAATATCTGTCTGAAGTAGATTTTGCAGAACAAAGCTGGTTGTAGTGCTTTGGAAGTCAAATTGTTTCAGCCTCTAGGGTGAAAATTTTGCCTTTTTGCTGGAATATTTCTAAGCAAACCTTTATTTGTAAGGGTGGATAAAAAGTGATTTAGGTGTTCTGCTCTGTATATACCAATTCTGTAAGACTGCTTTATTTGTGAAATATGTCATGAAGGATAACCCTTTTTTCCTCCACAAGGACCACATTGAACCATGCAATTGTATCATTTTCACATTTGTGGAGAGGACTTGATTGATTAAAATTCCTTTCTAGAATTACTTTTTATTTCAGTTGTTTTCAGACATCACGTACACGTGTACAAAGTCTTTTCTGAGCATGCAGAATAAAAATATTTAAAACGTTAATATTTGGGAATATTGTAGGAAATGAGATCCTATCCCATTCTGTACTTAAGCTGTGAAATCTTTTGTTTATAAGTAACCTAGGGACATGAAACACACTTCCATGAAGGCTCAGATGGATGAGAATACACAATAGTTGCAGGTTTTTCAAAGAAAGCAGATTCTCCTTCCAGGCTGATTAGACAGCTAACTCCCTTAGTTGCCATTGCATTGAAAATCCCCCCGGATTTGAATTCTGCAAAACTAATGATTTATTTTTTTTTAACCTAACCACTCCAGAATTGTTGCTAAATAGCATGAAACATTTATAAACTTATAAACTGCAACAAGTTTTGCTAGAAGTAATTACATCTCCCTGTTCTGCTACCATGCTCGATTTTCTTTCGTGTGTATGGGTTTGAGTGAAGAGGATTGTTGTCTTTGTTTTGCTGTGTGACAGGGGCTTCACTAACGTGGGCCCCATTCTAAATTGCATCGGAATAATTCCTGATCTCATTTCTTTAGCTAGACATTAATGAAACAATACTTCCCTAGCAGCTGGAAAGCCTCTTAAAATAAACAACAACAAAACAGAGCGTACTCTTCTCCTGAATATTTCTATTACTGTACATATGTTTGTGAACAGAAATACAAACTCGTACCTAAAATACAGTTACTTTTCTGGATAAGTACACTTCTGTTTACGATACTCTGTATCCTGAATGACTGCTGACTTTCAATGTGTATTCTCTGTGTGATTTGTAATTGTATTCTCAGTATGGGTGGATGCCAGAAATAAATACATGTAGTAAATATGTTTTGGTTTATCATTACATTACGTTGTAATCCTATTTTACTGAGGATTTTTTGATGGTTTGCATTGATAATAAGCATTTCAGAAGCAGCGAGCTTCTGCCCCAGAGAATTGGAAGCACACTATTGGCCTAAATGAGGTTTTAGAGTATAGTTTCTTTAGCTTTGCCTGCTTTATTTTCAGTGTTGTTTTCGCACCACGCTGCCTCTCTCTTATCTAAGATGTCAAGTATCGAACATATCATCTAACGGCCCCTTGAGATTTAAGACTACCTGTGAGGGAGGGTGCAAAATAAAATCAAGAAAAGCAATCTTGATTGTAATGATTGCTGCTCTCTGAAATATCGATGTGATAAACATCTGACTAAAAGAGAACTTTGCTCTGTAAATACCTCTGTTATGGAAAAAAGGACAACCCTACCTTTTAATATGTCTATGACATTAACAACTTCCTTATCAAAGATTGATTTTAAAGAATGAATTTGCCTCCTGTACACTAGGTTTCAAGGAATACAATCTGTCTTTCTCACAGGAACAGAAAGAGGACCTTAACTTACTTCCTCTCAAAGTCGTAATGGGGAGTTTCACAATTTCTGCATAACGGCATGAATCAGTTTAGATTGTCTGCAGGTCAGAAAGATTTCCTTTATTATTTATTATTATATCTAGATGCCTTGATCAAGGAACTCCATTTTGGTGGGCACTTTCCAGATCCAAGACAGTTTCTTCTCACACTAAAACAGAAGAAGGAAGTGAGAGAGAAAACATTCATGGAAGGATTAAGTGATTGTTTTTTACAGTGTCGTGAGACAACTTGGTGAGCAAGATAAAGTAAACCGGAGTGCGAAATGGAGGCTGTGTGACTACTCTGCAGTATTTCATACTAGACATGCTCTGGCGCTATGAGGTGTATCATCATGAAAAAAGCTCATATGAGAGGAGGAACATGGTTTCATTTTGAAGTATCGAAACAGAAGACCTAAGAAGTTTCTGGGTCTGCAGCTGATCTGGAGATTGAGTTTTGCGTTGGTCAACTAATCTCAGCCTGTTTTTCATTTCTTGAGTAAGGAGAAATGCTCAACTCAGCAGTGGATTGTAGAGGGGCTCGTTAGCTAGGTAGCTCTTTTTCTAACCAAAATATTTTTGGTCATAAGATGTCAGAGAAAGGCATATTAAGTAATTTGCTCAGAAATTCAGTAACATCAGTGTGTAATACTGCCTCTTGTATTCAGAATTTCAAAGTCTAGCAGATATTTAAAATTAACATGCGCTTTAACATTAACCTTGAAATAAAACACAATCAAGCATCTTAAAGGCTGTGATTGGATCTGCTTAGATGCAATTGCCTTATGATACCTGAAGCTGACTTTTAACAGAACTGATTTCTTCCTCAGTTGACACACAAGGTAATCTCTGAAGCCAGTTGTTTCGGACATTGTTCCTGTTTCTGAAGCCAGTTATTTGCTAAATTGTCATTTGATTCATATTTAAGTCTAAAATGATCTGAGCATTCGTACGTTAGAATGCTTTTCCTTCGTTCTGCTTTCTTTTCTTCCAACATTAGTCTTTGTTAATTGCTTACTTGGGAAACACTTTGTGAAATTCTGTAAATGATCCATAATGTTGCAGAAATTTGTGCCAGTTGTTCCTACATTTCTCATTCCTTGCGTTGGGACTTTCTAGAAGAATTCAGACACTGCACAGATTAATAACCCCGAGTTCTCTGTAAACACGGTAAGTGCTGAAATACTCAAATCATAAATCTCAAAATTCTTAATATTATAAAAATTGTTTATGGTGACAGTAGAGATAATTCTGTACAAACACTTGCAGGTGGTACGTATTGTCTTAAATGTATTCAAGTATTTGAACCAAATCAGTGCTTCCTGGCGTCTTTTGTGCAGCTCCTACAAATGCTTCAAAGGACAGACACTTAAAATATACCTTAGTGAGAAACAAATGCAACTCATTGGTAGTTCTTTACTGTTTGTTGCTGAGTGCAGTGTTCCCAGGGTCATGCTGCCTGTGACATCCGAGATGAAAACTCGAGCAGATTGACAGTGAGATTAACTGGTGCGGTCTGTGCTCTTACGCAAAGCAGAACTGGTGCTCTGATGTTGCAGCTGAAGCAGCGTGTGTGCAGAACCCTGAAAAATCTTCCCACTGTAGGTATTCATAGTTTGTAAATCATTAAGCAAAGCATTAAACAGCCGTTATTTCCTAAAGACTGTGATGAGACAGAATTATTGTTCTTCATTAGTGCCAAGGGTATTGGAAATCTATTGGAAATTGCCTTGACTGAAAAGGAAAAACCAGAGTTTCTGCTGAAGTCCAAGTATGAGCAAGTCACTCCTGTGTCTTCCAGTGATCTTTCAGTTTGCGATTTTAAGCTACCTTCTGGGTAAGGAAAAATGAGGTTTTTGGAGCAGAATTTGTTGTGCAGCATGCTCTGCAGAAAATAGGAGAGAAACGAATGCAGTGAGCAGGGACAGCAGCAGGGGAGGCAGAGCAGGGTGATACCGTTATGAATCACTGCTCAGAAGCCAATCCCAGTGCCTGTAAGAAGCGCGAGGAGGGAGCAGATTGCCTCTTCACAGGGAGAAGGATTTCACAGGTTTGCGATTGCACCGTTTCATGGTCCTGCAACCCGAGCTGGCCCTTCTTGACTTTCAGGGTCTGTAACGCTGCTATTTCAGACAACTGCATGTTTGAATGTGTGCCTGCATTAACAGCTGCTCCTGGGGAAGCCGTGCTGGTTCCTCTTATAGAAGAATCCTTCTGCACATAGGCTATCAGCAGCTTAACCAACTGTGAACAGACGCTCCTTGTAAAACACTATTTCTGCTCTATTAAATTATGATTATCTAAATATCAGAAGGCAAGAATGCAGATGAAGGGTCAAGAATATGCAAAAATATCTCATTTTCCGTTGCCAAAGAAAAAAGAATCGATAACATTCTCTTAATGCAAAGCAAGAAGAAAATCATAGGTAATTTGTTACGACCTGTAGAAGGTGAAATTCTCATTAAGCCACCTTCCCTAGTAGGAGGATTTTTTCAGGTAACATTATAACCTCTGGCAGGTAAGTCTTCTAGTCGAGAGGGTGACAGCCTTGCAGTGGCGTGAAGGCAGTCATGTCTAAAGGTTGCTAAGAATGCTTACATGTTAAACAGGCATGAAGGCACTTGTACTGGCTTAATGAAGCATACACATTGAAACAAAACTAATTAATAAGGATAGCTGACTTCTGGGAGGGTATGTGAAATGCTGTGTGCTCTTCCCCATATCGTTGTCTCCTTGCAGGCTGAGTGCTGGCCTTGTTTCTTTTGGTAGAGATACTGAAGCATGTAGACTCCCATAGGTTTAAGCTGGCAAGAACAGCTTCTGTAGTGGGCACAAATAATAATGAAGTGTCTTACCAAAAATCACGTCAGCCTGTATGAGGACTACTCAATCCTGCCAGATGTGTTTTGTTACAGAACTGGAGGTTTTCCCATTTATGGTACTGGTTTGAATCCTTGTGGCAGCTGATGAACACCAGTGGCTAACATGGGGCTTGAACTGAAGGTTGTTTTCTAAAATTTTAATGACAGTAGAAGTCCAGGCTTTTTTCTTTGTTTCAAAGTTCAAGGAACTTTTATTTAATCTAATGTTTACTAGAATTATAGCCTGCAAATGTACTCAGATAATGAGCATGTGTGTGTCCATACTCTGTGCACTCCTGTGCCAAAATGAGGTTTCAGAACAGCAAGTGAGGCCTCCAGTTTGGAATAAGTCTAATTTAAGGAATTCTGGCTTTTGTCATTTCTCATCAGATTGCTGTTTAATCTACCATCAGCTCCAGTTTTATTCATTGTGCTGTTTTACTAACCTATTTTATTGGTCTCCATGTACGGTTTTGGGAAGTGTAGATCCTGTTACCTGCCTCACAAAGCGGTGCTTCGCTGACCGAGCTCCTTTAGGGTGACAATAACTGAATCCTTTGGCTTAACAACCTTAGTCATTTCTCCTTGGTTTTTAGAATTATGCTGTCTGATTTACAAAGTGATCAACTCTTGCTGGTATGGTACAATTTGTTTAGCTAAGGGCTCAGTTTACTTGTCCAGATTTTACGTGAAATGCAGTAATGGTTGGGAACTGTTGCTGTTGGGTTTAACTGGTCCCCCAGAATGCCTCTGTGGATGGAGCAGGCAGCCTGAGGCTTAAAAGGAGATCTGGCAGTGAAGCTAGAGGGGTGTCTATTCCTTACATTCTCAGGCTTTCCAGGATCCTGGGAATGGCATTTGGAGTCACTCTGCCAGAAGGACGATATCTTTGTAGAAGATCTTGGCCTTTATGTATGTTCTGAAATTCAAAGGTAAAAAGTTTAGAAAGCTCTTTTCTTCCTCCAAGCAACAAGCTATGCTTCACTAGAGCAGTTAGGTTATGCCCATCCTTTACGTGCATTTTTAAGTCAGAAAAACAATCTAACAACTAGTCAGTTTTAAGACTTAGCTCAAGTCAAGGTTCTAGGCCACAGACTTTGTTTCTCGCCTACACCCAGCCACCTCCAGCTTTGTTCCTGATGTGCTTTCCTGCCCCGTGCACTAGTGCTAGCATGCATCTGACCCCAGGGACCTGGCTCAGGAGCTGTGCCAGCCAGCCCTACCAGAAAGTTACTCCCACTCCCCCAGCATTCTTCCCAATTCTGCTCCTCCCTGTTGTTTCATCTCCTGCCCTCCACTCCATGCCTCTATTGTGTTTCACCTAGGCTTGAGATCACCCCATTTCTTACGGAATTCTGTTCATAAAACACATTTCCTCCCCACAACGTCTTGCCATCGCCGTTGCTTACAGTACTCTCTTCCATCTTATCGGAGCCATGGTACTCTACCAGGTGTCTCCATTTGTCTGTGCTGAACGCCCTGTGGCGGGGAAGATCTCATATTTTGAAGAGTGGGTTATCGGTCGGCTCCAGCTCACCAGTTCACAGCTGGCAGTAGCGCTCATGTTTTTCATTTACACTTTCCCGTAATAACGATGCAAGAAGCTAACCTTGCTGTGTGAGCCTCGGTTTCAGTTTTACTTCCTTTCTCTGATGATATATTTGATTCTTTTGGTACCTTCGCTAAATCAAACTAAGTCGTGTGGGCACTGGAACAAGCTCCCCGGGGTAGTGGTCACACTACCAAGTCTACAACAGTTAGGAGCATTTAGACAATGCTTTTAGATGTATGCTTTAATTTTTAGGTATTCTTGTGTGGAGCGAGGGATTGGACTCAATGATCCTTGTTCCTTTCCACTCAAGATGTTCTGTTCTATTTGAGAAACATTCCCCAAAAGTTTACTAACTTGCTCATGAGTTAATAATGATACTGTAAACAAGAGAGAGATCTAGATGACGATATACATACACCTTTCTCCTCTGAGTACACCAACAATAGAAACAAAGCACCATTAAACTTCTTGGTCAGGTTGATGGTTGGACTTGATGATCCTGAATGTCTTCTCCACCCTAAATGATTCTGTGATTCTGTGCTTAGTTTTCAGCAGAAAAGGTCTGAATTATGACCAGTGGACAAGCTGAGCTTGCTTTAGGTCCGTGGATATGGGGGTTTAGTGTACCACCTGCAAGGCTCTCTGGATAGTGGCACAGACCAGACCCTGCTGCATGGAAAAGAGTGCAGTAGCCTCTGAACTCTTCCCGTCGATAGCAGCAGCACAGGTCACAAGAACAGCCCACAGCCCTGCCCCAGGTTCACCACCCTTCCTCTGGCCGTGGCTCCATGTAGTTTTCTGCTGGCCGTACAGAGGACACTGCAATAGCCTTCTGGGGTGGACGTACACCACTGGAGATACTCCCCTGCCATTGCCAGACTTGTGACGTAGCACAGAGTTGATCTGACCTGAGCCCAAAGCAGATGTTAAGAGATGGGATCCGCGTGGTTCCTAGTTACTGGCAAGTGTCAGCTGGTAGAACCAATTGTTTTTTTACCATAGGTTATGAACAAGCCTCGGCCTTTTCAGCAGCGCCCTGGCACTCCGCAGAGGAGACAAGGATGCAACCTGGTGGGGCAGCAGGGAGGAGAGGAGGTGGAGTCAGTGCTGTGCGGTCTGTTATCTCTGTATGGCAAGTCCAGGGTCACAACCCATACGTGAGAGCCAGTGGTGCGCTAAACAGAGCATATTTTCTTCATGAAGAAGTTGAATGTGAGTAACTTCCCCTGTTTGTTTTTTTTGGGGGGTGGTTGGTTGGTCTTGTGTTTTTTTGTAGGCGAGCAAAAGTAGGATCTGAGGTTCAGTGCAACTTCGTGGCACGTGAAGGAAGAATGCTGAAAGTAATGGATCAGAAAGAGTAAGGGGAAAGAATCAGAGAGAGAGATTAGCAACTTCCTTAGAAACTGCAGATATTTCTGAGGAAAACTGGGCAGACATGGACGTACTCCAGGCAAGAAGAATGGTTTGGGGGAAAATGTTTTCATTTTCATTCTTCCAGACACAGATAGCTAAGTGTCATTTTTCCAGAGCTCTTGAAATGAGAAAAACATTCCCAGTTTTGTAACAAGAAGCATACGCAGAACTGGAGCTTTTCCTCTTGACTAAAACTGATAAGATTTTTATTGGGAAAGTTATTTGTAACATCATTTAAGATGTTTATTTGTACTGGGGCTTGGAAGTCTGTGATTCTGAAATGCTGCTGTGTAGCACAAGTAGTGTCTGGTTCTGACTTGACGCACAGCAAGTTTAGAATGTCAGGTTCTAAATTAAGTATCAGAATATGTGATTTCTGCATCTATTTTTTATATTTGGGTATTGGATCAGGCGCTTTTTCAGCTGCTTGACTTTACCCAAAGCCAAGTTCAAATAAGGCCATTCAGTTCTTTATTCCCTACTTTCTGTTTTTTGCTTGCTGATACTTTTTTGTCGTTTGAATCTGTCTCTCTCGATGCACAAGAAGGATTGTTGTCAGTACTTAAATTAGAATCTGCCAGCAATCCCAGGTTGGGATTTATTCCATGACTTAAGTTACGCAAGCGCGAATTGGACACAGCCAGAGGAGGGTATGTGGAGCAGGCTGCTCGCAGCCTGGACTTCTCTGTGTGCTAGGGCCTCTGCAACCCCATCCTGGTTGTGCAGAGCATTGTGTCAGGTGGGACATCTCTCTTCTCTTCACCTAGAAAAGGAAATGGACTGTTTATGGCTGGAAACCCCTTACAGAATGGAAATGAACTCTTTATTCCCACTACAAAGCCGGGTGCCGGGCAGTCTGGTTATAGTATTGTCATGTGATCAGCACTTTATTTCACACTCATCTTGGTTACTGTCTGACTCAAAAGGTCTTTGAAACTGGAGGGTCAGTTGTTCCATTTAATTTTCTCAGGTTTCTGAAAATCTTTCACCTTTAATAGAAGTTAACCTTTAAAATGATACTTTGTACATACAAATAGGACCAAAACTGAGGAGCAGCCATACATAATACAGAGGAGTGGCATAGAAATAGTCTCCCAGAAGGTGGAATAGCAGCATCACTGCTGATTTCTTACAGTCTTGTGGTTGCCAGGATCTGTATGAAAGAGAACAGCTCTGGATTCTATAAATTTTAAAGCTATCTTGCAATAAATCTCAATAAACTTCATTTGAAATCTCAGATATATTTGATTTTCTTTGTTCTGGCAGTCTCACGACATAAAGTTGTTGTGTCTGACTTGCAGTTTTGCTAAAAGCACTGTCAGCAATCCCCCTTGTGTTATTCTTGCACTCCTGTTCTGGCTAACGTGCTGGTGAGTGTGACAACTTAAACAGATGATGGCTCGTGGTTTTTGAATGGCAGAAAACATTTGTTTCTTAGAACTGGTGCTTTATCTGTACCTTTTGTTCTTTAGATTCCTCTTGTCCCTGAAGAGTTTGCTGGAAATATGCATTCCACAGTGAGTCAGCATGGCCTGCTGGATGGAGCAGGAGGCAGACTGGGGAGTTATAAATCCAAACACTTGCTTGCTGTGTGGCCTTAGAAAACTTACTTAACCTCTGCTTCCCCACCAATAAAATCAGCACAACTTACAGATCTTTGAGAGATGTTGTCATTAATATGTGTAAAGCTGCAAAACTGGTAGCTCGCAGGCTTTTTTACTTGAATTGTGTTAATTGCACCCAATATATGCTATGCATAATCTAATGACAAAGGAATGTATATTCCTTGATATGTCATTTATTAACCTAATTGTTACTTCCTGTTATTTCCTTAGCACCCTTAGGCGTGCATGAATTGCAGACAAAAGCTGTCATCACTCACCAGCTGAGACTCCTGCCCCAGCGCATGAAGTCCCATTGGGTTCGGTGGCTGTGGGCAAGAGTAGATGGTGCCCAGAGATGACTGAGATTCAGTATCATGGTGAAGTACAGAAGACCTCCCTGTTTTCATCAAGATGTAATGGAAATGGGAGAAGACGAAAATACAGAAGCTGAGCCAGGTGTCTGGAGTTTCCTTAACGTTTTTAAGAAACACATTCCTGAGGTCAGTGCCTCTGGCTTGGCTTCAGATTAGGCAGAGTAGGAAGGATTATGACCAAGGCACTTCCCTTTCTTCTTTCTGGTGGATGTAGGGGCTCTCACATTTCCCTGCTGAGCAGGGAATCAGTTTTCATTCTGGAAAGAAGTCTGGCAGCAACAGGATGTAAGAGCTACAGACTCAGAGCTTTGGAAAGTCTTCAGTGACATTTCACCATTCCTAGCACATCATTTAACGACAGCACTTGATGGCCAGGTCCTAAATCCAGCACCCAGTCGCAGAAGTCAGGCCAGATGTTGCATATGTGTGTGCATGAAGCTAGGGGAGAGCTCTCCAGCCATGTCTTGGACGAGCTGTGGAGTTACTTTGCTCAGAGTGCTCTGATCCCACGGTTACTCAAACTTCCCCAGGGTGATGATTAACTTTTAAAAGGGGGCTCCTTTCTTTACCGCAGCATTTCCAAGTCTTATTCTGCTCCCTGGATTGCCAGTCCTGGCACTCACCCAGGATCATATCTTAAAGGACTCATTCAGCTCTCACATGGCCCTTGCCTGCACCCGGCCCTGTGCAATACAGGTTGGTGTCAAACATCCTCACAGCCATGGAGGAGGCAAGTAGTTTGTGGTTACCCAGAATAAAGAGGTCAGGGAAATTCGGGAGGCAGGGGGAGCAAAAGCAATCAAGAATCAACTCCCAAGACAGGAGGGAGGAAGAGTAAAGGGAACACAAAAGAGAAAAGGGAACACAAGGTCCTGATGGCAGGTAGTACTTGATGAGCTTTCTTTTGGCTGGACAAGTCCTCATTGTGTGGTGGTAAAATTATTAATATTTATGATTCGGGATGTCTGACTAAGAAATTTATCCTAACTAAAAGAACATTCCTTCCCTCTAAAAGCAAACGTTCTGTGGTTGTTAGGGAGATTGCCTTGATTTTGGTGGAGCTTTTCATGCAACATCAGAGACAAGTCTTGCATGGAAACAGGCTGAAGGGTGTTCTCAGAGCTACAAGAGGTGTAAGGAGCCAGTCTTTGAGCTCCTGCATAAGCTTTGTTGTTTCTGTTTTCTTTTGTGTTGTGCTTTATAAAATGTCCTTTACCACAGATTTTATTGCACTGGCTTGGGGAAAGGTCAAGTGTGAACAATCTGGACATCTCTCATTGGGTGTTTATGTCTTAGCCTCCACTGGCCCCATGGACCACTAAGTGATCTGTCACTTCTTGATTGTTAAATGTAAAAATAAAAATTCTGATTTAAAAAAAAAAAAAAAAAAATCTCTCTCTACAATCAAAGGTTCATCTTCATTTAGAGCCGTTGTATCTTTTGCATTCCCTTACTTGGCTGCTTGCTCGTCTTTCATGAGGATAAACACAGAGTTTGAGGGAATTTCCCAGGTGGAAACTCCCTGTTCTTTATGAGAACGCTGTGTGCGATGGTAACTGCAACAGCCACTTCACTTTGCTTTCAGGCCAGCATCCTTTTTATTAGCTTCATTGTCTTTCTGGGGAGGAGAAGAAGGCTGAGAAGAGGACTTACTGGCCCCTTATTAGTTGTCCAGATTCCAACCTCACTTTCCCCGCTGTAAATCCAGAGTAACTCCACCGAAGGAGTGCCATGACTCCAGCTTTTGGCTATGGAATTGCCAGTCCTCATCGTCATGAGGCCCATCGGGCACCCAGATATCCGGCACAGACTGACGGTACTGTCCAATAAACAAAACCATTCCTTTCCAGCTGTATGAATTGTGGGCAATGCTCCAGTGATCCACAGTCCAGAAAAGTATTTTTGGATATGAGCTGCTCATTAGTTCATCGGCGATATTTCCATGCTTTAGCTGGGCAGCTAACCTGGAACAAGTCAGTTATTCAGGGGGTTTTGTCTTTGCTGTTCCATGAATTTAAATAGCTGGGTTTAATTAATGATAGGAACACAAAAGGCGAGGAATCCTGAATGAAAGTTACTCTGAGTGGGGGAAAGATTGGTAAACTTACATTGCTTACATGCTGTCCCTGGCAGACTGTAGCTTCTTAAAACCCCATTAAAAGTGGAGATTCCTCTTCTAAAGACAAGATTAACATTTTTTTATCACCAAATACTCTTTGAGGACTTTGTACAAGTTGTAAACCAACAAATTTCTGTGCAGTCAGAGTTCACAAGCTCCAGCAGATTTTTATCAGAGCCACCCAGCTGCACAGTTCATGTTGAAGACAGACTCCTGTAATCTGCCAAAGCTAGGTTGCTGGGTTTGATTTTTTTATTTTTTTTTTTAATGAACCAGTTCTAAAATGAGATATTTGCCTGCTTTTGCAAGCCTAGATGATAGAGATCAATTCATAATGATCATTCGTAATGCACGGAGCTTGGCTGCTTGGTGAGGCTGGCTAAATTAAACATTGATTAAAATGTTCTGCATGCAACACCTTTAGCTTTAAACACTGCGTGTGGCTCCTTTATATTGCAAAATTAAGGTGTCCTGGAGTTTTAATAATGGGCTGGTTTAAGGAGCAAGTCCTGGAAGCAGGAAAATTCTTCCGAGTAGCGTGCTGGAAAGCAAAGGAAGGTAAAGCCAGCTCTCCATAGGGCTGGAAGGGTGGGTTAGCCATCTCCACAGAGTAGAAACCAGAAAGTCTAAATGAACTAGACTAGATGCATCTTTCTGTATTTACACAAAGTAGAAGGCCATACGATTCAGGCAAGAATTAATACTGCCTCACTGGGGACAATGAATTCAGGTTCTTTGAAAAATAAAAAAGAAATTAAATTCTGTAGTTCTCTCACCCCATTCTAACGGCACCCTGCCTCATGAGTTTTCAGTGACTTTGTCTCTACTTTCTGTGCTTATTGATCATTATATTACTCTGAAGGCCTTTCTGTGAGAGGATGATATTATCCTGCAAAGTATGCTTCATGGGTATTAAAAGGGGAAGTGATACATTCTGAGCTGTTTGCTTAATTTGCCTACCAGGTATCTTTTATCCACCATGCTAACAACGAAGGACAAAGGCCAGCACAGACTCTGTAAATCACAGAGTGGTTTCAGAAAGGCTGATGTGCATGAGAACATGAGATTACCATCACAAAAGTCTTCGAGACCTTGCAGGTACTGGGTTCTTGAGAAGAAATGGCTCCCATTCTACCTAGTGGCAATAGAGTTTGAGGTTTGACCTTTTTTTTTTTTTTAAGAACTTCTCCTCCCATCCCCCTTTTTTGGGGATCTTTATTGTTACTATGAAAACAAAGATGTAACAGGTATGAAGCGAGCTGTGTAACACTGAGACATCGGGGTGTGTGAAAACAAGGTTTTATGAGTAGGCGGTATTCACGTGATGTTCAAGACAAATACGAGTCAAATACAGAAAGGATGTAAACATGGATGTGAATAGACTAAACCTGGCTGGTGTGTGCTGAGAAAGGAAGCAAGGAAAAAGGAAGTACAGCATGGAAAATGAGGGGCCAGTTCTATCAAAGTCAGATTAGGCAAACAGGAAGCGAACAGACTCAGAGTTGATGGGGTTGCTCCAGATTTAAATACCTGTTTAACTGAAAGCAGTGCCCGGCCTTAAGCAGTGACTCCACACTTCTCTATGTTCTCCTAGTTCTTTCCTTCATACAACGTCTTTCCAGCATTGTAACGTGTCTGATTCACCATTTCACAAAGAGCAAATCACGTGTAGCTTAGTGATCCCCAGCCACGAGCCGGACCAGTTTGTGTCGGGCACAGCACAAGCGTCCTGTTCCTCCACAGCACGCAAACTTTGCGCAGACATCCCCGAGTGTTAATCACCACAGTACACTGGAGATGAGATTGGTGATGGCAAGGCTCAGTAGTAACAACAGCTGTTGTATACCTTTGATAGGAGGTGCACCAGGAAGTGAATTGTTTCCGGAGAGATACCAGCTGATGCTACAGGTGCCCGAGCCACAGTCTGCAGAGGCAGCAAGGTATTTTCTGTAGAGGGCAGTGGGCCTAACAAGACATGACACTTTTCATGCTACACAGAATGAAAAGCACAGGCCACGGAGCTGACCTTAGTGTCCCTCGTTCTTTTAAAAGCATGCATATACAGCTGTGTGCTGTATGGACAATTGTCATTTTCTGCCCCAAAAGTTACTTCGACCTGTTTGTGGCGTTAATTTACAGTCAACTTCGGGATTTCTTCTGAAGCATGCCATTTGTTTTTGGTTTATATTTTAAAACATCACAAAAATGTTTGCAATATTGTTAAATAATAGCCATCACTCACACTATCTAGTCCTCAAGTACATGGTTTGCTATGAGGATCATCGTCACACAGTATGCCAAGTCTCTCTCAGGTCTTTCTGTCCCAATGGCGAAAGCAAGAAACTATTTTCCACCCCAAGATACACCCACTGGTATGTGCTGCAAAGCCGTATTTTACAAAGCTTTCATTCTCTGTGGGCTTTTATGACTAGCCACATCCCCACCATCTTTGAGTGCATTCTAGTAGTGCCTCGGGCGCTGTGTCTAGCGTCGGACCAGTAGGGTTTGTTCTCCCACTGTTGCCATGTAGCCATGCTTTACAATTGAGCTATTCAAAAATAATAATAATAAAAAAGGCTTTCTAGACAGTGTTTCCTGCTATTTTTCCTCAAACTTCCCTTCCTCTGATAACGCCTGTCTTCATTCAGATAGCCAAAGCAACTTAGCAGGCTACTCAGTAGCTTCGACTCTTGCAGTTGCTGTGTGGGAAGATACAGACTTTTTTGGCTCAAAATAGCTCTTCTGTGAACTTGTCTGCTGTTGCCTTTTCCTGCCTCCTAAGACCTCAAGTAGTTCCCTGAGTTGGGTTGTTGGAAAGCTGTCACTAAGCTCAGCAGAGCCTTCTCAGTAAGTTTTCTTCAGTTTCTTTGCAAAAAGCATTTGCTCTTTGAGCGCAATTTTTCCATCGCCCTCCCTCTGTCCAATTCGGTGTTAGGAATGAATCAGTTGTGAAATAAATTGATCATCTGTTCAATCAAGTCTGGGGCTCCCCAGTTCATAAATTGACTGACAAACTAGAGCAAGTCCAGCAGAGGCTCGCCAGGATGATGAGAGAGGCAGGCAGAGCTGGGTTTGCTTATCAAGAGCAGGCCTGGGGAGATCTTTCTGCTCGCTACAACTCACCAACGGGTGCCAGACTCTTCTGTCTGGTGCACGCTGATAGGATGAAAGGAATGGGCACAAACTGCAGCAAGGGAAAGTCTGCTCAGATGGCAGGAAGATAATTTTCAGTGTGAGCGTAGTTATACCCCAGAGCAGGCTGCCCAGAGAAGCTGTGTCACCTCCATCCTACCAGGAGCTCACAACTTGAGAGGACAAGGTCCTGAGGCACCTGATCTCGGCTGGACACTTCAAGTGGGAGGAGGGACAAGACTACTTACCAAGGTCTCTTCCAACCTAAAAGACCCTGATTCTAAGGGGAAGGGCTGCTCTGGGGAGGGTACATCCCACTGGAAGCTATTGCTTCTCACATGAAACCTGCTGGTTGAGGGGGATGTAAAATGCTTTCCATGCCATCCCATGAAAACAGTTGAGATTTTAGAATTTTTGCATTCTTTTACTAGGTCAACACCGAGGCCTTTCTAGGTTTTGTCTGGTTTGGGTTTCATTTTTCTAAAAGGACACGAGAAAAGATGAGCTGTTTCTCTGGTGATCAAGTATTAATTGAACCTGAACTTGGAATTCTTTCATCTAAGAGGGGCCTAATCTTCAGACCAGAAGGTGCTGGCCTCCCACCACTTTCCCTTGCACAGTATACATTTTATCAGGAAACAAATAGCTCCCCAAAAAAAAAGGAAAATAAGACATTTTTGCGGGGAAAATAATTTATTTAGAATTATCTGACCAGATCCACATGGTCCCCATGGTGCAGAACCACACAGCACGTTTAGAATAAAAAGTAAAGAAAAAACTCACTCACATTGCAACTGCAGCATTTCTGAATCAGAAGGAAGTTGTGAAGACAGACAGCTAGTTACTGGGGCTGGAAGCTGACCGGTATCTCGAGATTAACACCTCTGAAATGTGAAATGCATCCCTAGGGAGATTATGATCGTAGATGCTAGAGCTTCACTTCTGTGTCTCATGCAGTAATGATTGCCCTTGATCTGACCAGTGACTTCCCACATTAAAGAGCAAGAAGACTTCAGGCTTTCAGCTCATGTGGTCTATCTTGTGACTGGTGCTTTTGTGTGTGGCAAGAGAGACGGTGGTAACTACAACTCTGAGCAGACTGTGAGCAACTACAGGAACAAAATTATTTCAGTGATAAAAGATTGTGGCTCTTACCTTATTTGTATCATTCAAAGAGGGCAAAGGGGTGTAAATCTGTTGTAAGTATCCCATGAAATCCTTGTTGGCTGGTTCTTCCCCACCCCTTTTGCCAGTTACAGCTAAAAATGCTCTCAGCTGCACAGTGGTGCCTAGGACATCACCCTGTCAGCCAAGTCTGAAGAGGAGAACATGGGTTAAAAAACATCCCTTGTCATTCTGACTGCCTCTCCTTCACTTGAATCCAGACTGCATTCAGCTGAGAATTTAACATTTTATCTTTCCATTTTAATCTTTCATTGCAGTCGTGAGCTCATCGGGGCAGGTGTTGCCTCTGCCTGGGGCAGTGCCTGCCCCAGCAGGTTTTGGCCATTGCTGCCATAGAGTAACCCGTGCCACCAGACATCCAGGTGTGGGCACAGCTGCGCTGCGAATAACGGTGACAGCAAAATGGGAACCAAGAGGAAAAGGTATTCTTATGCTGCGAGTAATTACGGAGTATTCAGGGAGAACGTGTGGAACAGCAAAAGCCACACTACCTTGCTGCGTGTTAGCTTTCACTGTTAGGCTATGTTGTCTTGAACATTACTAAGACGTTTTATCTAGTTCCCAAATTGCTTGGTGAATGCCAGAAAGGTTATGCTACGTGGATCGGATGGTTGGAACCATTGCTGTCTCTGGTGACCAGATGCAGAAAGAAGAACTAGCATGGAACTGACAATGTGCCTTCTACAAAATCTCCGGTGTTAAAATGTCAGTGGAAGGAGAAATGGGCTGACTTTAGCTGGTTGGCATTTGGGTGAGGCCCAAGAAGGCTTGAAACTACCCCTCGCCATCACAGGGACATTTGGGAGTTTCCAAAGGGCCTCAGAGCACTTGGCTTCCCGCAACCACCTTGCAAATTCCCGAAAATCTTGAGCTGCAGTGTATGTGTTGTCTTCATTCTGGTCCTGTTCAAACACAGATTAGAGACTACAGGGCTGAAGCTGTGGCTCTGGATGTGGTGGCAGGGCTCGTTACAGCCCTTCCTTGGGACTCCATCACATTTCTTTACTGCTCTTTGTTACTCTCCATGGAGTTACATGGTGGAGCAGCCATGTAACCCCACCAAAATCCACAAAGAAAGGGTTACTCTTAACACAGGGTTAAAAACACACCCTTCTGCACAGCTGTCTTCAACCAAGGGAGTGAAAGCCTTCCTGGAGGCCCTCAGTAACGATCCCACTGCTCAAGATCCCTGCCTGGATCCTTGCTGTGCTCTCCGGATCCCACTGCCCTCTCTGGTTTCTCATGTCCTGTCCCCAGCCCTCAGTGCCGACCCCGTGCCATCCCCAGGGCATCCCTTCTTGGTGCTAAAAGGGTAGGACACCCCTGCCAGGCTGCTAAAAACATCTTTCCTCAGAAAGTGCTTCACCACCTCCAAAGGCAGGACGTATCTCCAGAAAAAAACAACACTGCTTTCCTGAACAGGGCCACTGTATTCAAACCAGGCAAGGGAAGTTTTTAAATAGCTCTAGCAAAGCCTGTTTACTAAGCCTGTGAGCTCTCAGACCATGAGAGGGAGCCTTTAAAATGCTCTCCGTGTACAGGAAAGCCTTTTGACTCCTGGCGTTCACCACCAGCCCCGTCCTGGCCATGTGGTGCTGGCGACCAGCAGGTCCCCATCCCTCACCCCTCAGCCCCTGCTGCTGGCTTAAAGCGACCGATGCCGGTGGCCAGCAGGGACGCAGCCGTTGGGCTTTGGAGCTGTTCTTATCTATGTTTGCATTCCAAGTGCACAGCCTGCGTTCTCTGAAGGAGCCTGCTGCAGACTGGCCTGCCTCTGCCTGTGGCAGGTCACGTACCACCACAGGGGACTCAGACAAAGGGGTCTCGTTGGCTCAGTCACAGCTTTCCGTCCCCCCAGTCTCGGTGTTTCCTCCTAATAAATCATTAGGCTTCAAAAGAAATTGCATGTGGGAGGTTATACACCGTTTAGGGGGTGCTAGTTGTTACACTGTAAGCCTTAATAAGTAGTTTTATCTCACTGTGATAAGACCAGCATTTCTGATAAACCCGTGGCGATGACACGGGAAGTCCCACAGCAACACTTATACAAGACCTGCCTGCAGCTCCAGCAAGAGAGACAAAGTACCAACGTTTGAACAGCCAGCTCTGCCGCTGCAATGTCTGTCATCAGGCTTGTTTTAGATGCAGTTATTCTCTCCTGTGGCCTAATTTCATGTGTCCAACACTGGGATGTTCACCTGAGAAAAAGTCAACGCCTCGCAGTGAGTTAGAGTTGAAGACATTTGAATGTATTAATTATACATCTAGATTATTGAGTGTTCAGCCTTGGAAGAGATGGTCTTACTAAAAGTATTTAACTTTCAAACTTCCCGTCTTCTGCAAAACAACCTCATTGTGTTATTTGATGTTTTGTACCTGTGGGTGGTTACACATAGAGGACAACTTGGAGTCCAGCTGGATGGGCTGTTCTTCGTGAGCTGTTGCGTGGAAATCTTCCTGAGTTTTTAAAAATATTTTTCAAGAATAGCATGTAACATTTTGATACGCAGCCCTGCTTTTGGAAGACGGGTTGGAACATTTTTATCTTTAAGTTTGCAATTTTTCTTACTGTGCAAATACCCCTAGACAAGGAGACAGATGTAATCTTTGCAAGGGGCCCTTTCAGGCTTATGAGCAAACCAGGCTCTAACCTATACGGACACCCTTTGGAAGTGCCTTAAAGCATTTATCTGCAAACTCACCGAAACTCGACCATCTGATCAGTTCCAGTATTGACAGCCTCTGCTCAAATGCTCCAGCATCCACCCAGTACAGCTTGCTTCTCCTTCCCTTGGATCAATAATGGCTAACGAGGGTGCATGTAACACATCAGGCTCGCTCACAGGACTATTACTGCTTTCTGTCAAGCTGTTGGCCAAAGGGAGGGACCCCGCAGGCAGTTTCTGCTAAGAAAAAAATAACAATAAACAGGTTTTTAATGCAATCCCTTTCATTTACAAAGTATGTGAAAAGTCTGTTTCTTTTAGAGCAGAAGAAATGAAATAGGAGTGACAGCATCTTGGAGCTGGGAACAAAGGCATTATCTTTCAGCCAAAAGTCTGCACTAGGGCGGGGGGGATTTTTCCTGCTGTGAAGAGCTCTCTGTTTGTCTGTGCTTACTTGCTATCTTCTTTCTCTGCTGTGTCTGCGTGTCTTTTTGATTCGCACAAACCACCAGCGATAGCACTGGAATCGCTCTGCCTTTGTTATGAGTTACTTGGTTCCAGAAGGGAGCCTGAGCCTTTCTGTAATGATGGGAAGTGGATATGTCCAACCGCTTATTTATGTTGTAATAGCTCTACGGACACAGACAAGGAAAAGACTGTAGCTCTCATTTTTCATTAGACCAGCCTTTGCACTCAAAAGCTGTATGTAAATCTTTGGCCAAACAAGTTCTTTTTTACAGGTCTGAGGCAGAAGCAACAAATGGATGGTCCCAATTGAGAGCAATTGCTTTGGATTCACTTTACTTTCAATAAAAATCACTTTAAAAGAATAAGCTAACGATGCCTGTGGACCACAGAGGGTGGTGCAAGGGGAGAGGTGATGTTCTCGGGCGGGACAGCACCAGGTAGGGAGCACCTGAGGTCAGAGAGGGATTAGAAAGTGAATGGAAGGTGAAACATTGCAGGATGACACGAGGCAAACATCTCTGCTGAGCTGCTGAACTTCAGTAGCCAGCAGAGGTGAATATTGTCCCCTAGGCTTATTTCCTGTAGGTCTTAGAGAACTGACAGGTAGAGATGAGGTGGTTGCTTTGTGAGCAATGTCCTCTCATGGGAAGGTGGCTGAAGGCTCATCTTGGAGAGGTCATCCCGGCGGGCAGCAGTCCGGGGCTCTCTTCCTCAGGGAGCTCAGCCCCTCTCAGCTAGGGTCATCCACACCAGGTCTGCAGTGGGAAAAGTAAAAAAAAAAAAAAAAAAAAAAAAAAAAAAAAAAAATCCAAAACACACCCAGGTGGGTTTTTTTTTTTTTTTTTTTTTTTTTTTTTTTTTTTCCTTGCCTTGTCTTGTTTTGTCTTGTCTGACAAACTTGTCCGGCTATCCCCAAGCTTTTCTGAGTATCTTCTCTGCCACAGAGACGCACACCACCGACTCCCTCCAGGTTAGCTGAGCTCTGGCAGGGTGTGAATGTGGTTATACGTGGGTGTGGTGTTATGCGTGTGTTTATCAAAATCAGATAACACCAGAAAAGCCAATTACGACCTTTAACTGCTGTTGCAATCTCCTCTGTGGAAGAGAAGTTTTCACATGAATATTTCTTGCATTAGAGGTGAAATTAGATCCCTGTCCCGCACTTGCTGTGTTTGGAGCGTGTCCAAAGGCTCTTAAAACAGGCATTCCGACTGGAATATGTCATGGACTATTCTCGCTCCCAGCTCTGACGGGTTTCCAACGGGGAGCTGGAATGCAGACCTCCCAGTCACAGGCAGGAGTGGCTGCGTTTGGGGGGCTCACATTACAATCGAGAGAAAATAAGCAGCAAGGCAGGGCCAACACCGCAGGAAGATGACAGAAGGAAACAAGCGAATGCCATGTGCTGTGTGCAGGGAGCTCAGCAAATCTGCGCCTCTGCAAATCTGCATTTAATGCTGGCCAGAGCTGAAGCCAGTGCAATGATTAGCTGGGATTTACACATATATGCTTCACTAAAAAGTTCTTTTTAGTTCTTTAAAAGGCGAAACCCCACAGTAGAATGGCCTGCCTGAAGAGTACAGGGAGAAGCAAGGAGAGGAAGCAGCAGCTGAGCAAAGCTGAGTATTAGAGCATAGAAAACTCCTCCAGGCAGAGCATTACCTGCAGAGCCCCCTTCGTTCATCCTGTGGTCAGCCCACCTCCCTTCGAGGGGACAGCCCTGCTGTAAGGAGAAAGAAGTGTAAATCTCTATTTTCTGAGCTAGGGATAATTTCATTTCATTCCTTTGCTTCCCAGGACTGTTTTAAACAAACGGACCCACCCCCTCCCAGCAAGTATTTCCTACTCCCTTCGGGATTGTGTCAGATTAAACCTGGAATATCTCTGAGAGCTCACGTTAAAATGGTTCTATTTTCACCTGTTGGCTGTCCTGAATATTAACATATTAACCAGAACAGGCTGTTACAATACAAACGCTGATCTCTCTGGCTGTGGAAAGAGCGACATTATGTAAAGCTCGCTGATATTTAATTTGCAAACTGAATTGCACCTATTTAGGGAGGGGAAAAAAAACAGCAACGCTCATATTGATGAGAAATTCTGCATTTAAAAACATTCCTTATTAATGATTCAAAACATACAGTTCCGAGGCGTTGTAAACAAGTTCAGCATTCTGTACGCTAATCCATAACCATTATCATATGTAGGGAACAAGAAGTTACTCACAAACAGATGTTCCTTCTGCCAAACCCATTCATTTAATGCACATTTTACTTTCCAAGTCCTTGTTAGCGACTTTCTGTGGTGGGCGGATTACATGAAAGGATGGAAAAGCAGGGATTAGTTTGCCTGCAAAGGAGCAACGTCTTGGTGTTTGCTCTGAGTCTTTTCCATCTTGCCTCGCAGTGGAAGAGTTATTCATCCTGGACATATTCTCGCTGCCCCGAAGGGCACTCCGCTTTGTTTCCAGAGGTTGCGAGGCACCAGGAGGTCCCAAACTTGTTCAGTTAGCAGAGAGCTGCATCCTTAAAGGTGTTGTGTGCACTGGCCAGTCATGAAACGAGGCACTTGCAAATGCTTGTGCCCAGAGAAGGCAATTACCTTGGCATGAGTTGCGGGTGAGCTTTCAGGGAAAGGTACGCCAGAAGCTAGGGGTGGAGGAAGAACTGCTGCTCAAAGTATGACTGATTTCAAAGTTACTTCATGTTCTCAGGGCCTAGTTCAGCTGGGTTTTTAGTAACTCCAACCTATTTATGGGCAACCGGATCCACTAGTTAAATGCTCTGGTGAAATCTTTAACTTACCTCCATATGGAATTTCTCTTGCAACTTGTAACCACACCTAGTGTCCTTTTGCAAGAACCATGTAAAGCCCTAGGTAGATGTAGATAGCGAAAAGATGCCCCCTCAGCCTTCTCCAGGCTTAAACAAATCCAGTTCTCTCATCCCTTCCTCACGCCTCACGTGCTGCAGCACTTTGACCATCTCAGTGACCCTCTCCTGGCCTCTCTCTCCAATTTGTCAATGCCTTTCTTTTACTAGGAGCCCAGACTGGGCACACTACCTCAAATGCAGTCTTATATATGCTAAATAGAGGGGATCCTTACAAGGAACGGGACTGTCATGAATTAAAAACCTGACCAGGCTGTGCTGAGCTCTCTGAAATCTCCATCACCGCAGTTAGCATGTTGCTAAAACTATCCCTTACCTGAATGCCTCCTGAGCAAGCCAAGGAAAAGAAGCCAGCGCCAAATTCTTCTCAGTGATATTTATTGAAAGGACGAGAGGCAATGGACACAATCTGAAATACAGGAAAGTCCATTAAAACATTAGAAAAAAAGTCTTACTGCGAGGGTGATCCAACGCTGGTACAGTTTGCCAGAGAGGCTGTGAAGTCTCCGTCACTGGAGATACTCAGAAGCCAAGTGGACATGGCTCTGGGCATGATGCAGTGGCCGACCCTTCTTTGAGCAGAGGGGGATTGATGAAAAGTCATCAGAGGTGCCCTCCTACCTCAGCTATTCTGTGGTTCTGTGCGCTGCTATATGAGATTAACAAAGCAGGACATCGTAACACATTTAGGACATTTAGTCACAGGAGGAGGGGATTTCAGTTACCCACATTTGGACCAACACCTCAACACCTCATCAGGATGAGATGCAGAGACAGGATAAATGATCAAGAGACTCCTTATCAGGGAGTGTAGTGTCAGGGCAAGAGGTAATGGTGATAAGTTTTAAAAGGGGATATTTAGATTATAAGGAAGAAATTCTTCACTCAGAGGGCAGTGAGCACTGGCACAGGCTGCCCAGAGAAGCTGTGCATGCCCCATCCCTGGAGGTGCTCAAGGCCAGGCTGGATGGGGCTTTGGGCAGCCTGGGCTGGTGGGAGGTGTCCCTGCCCATGGCAGGGGGCTGGAACTGGGTGGGCTTTAAGGTCCCTTCCAACCCAACCCATTCAGTGATGCTATGATTCTATGATTTTATGATTGCTTCCTCAAAAACAAACAAATAAAACCTACCCACAGAAGCCACAAAAAGATGCTATTCCGCATTTGGTCTGAGTGGTGCACGGAACCTACTTCAGGAGGCATTAATGGGAGAGCAGATCTGTGATAACAACCACAGTACAGTTAGGTCGGTGTTGCAATGTGAGAGAACACCCCAAGTGAATCCAGCGTGTGGATATGCACATTCACAAGTGGTGTATCAAAATGAGATATTTAAAATAAATAAATACGTAACTTCAAAGGAGCAGTCCACAAAGCAAGAGGGAAAAGGAAACCTAGATGCTGTTTTAAAATAATAAAAAATACTGGATTAAAATCTTGGGTAGAGGTTGTGCCACAATGTGGAAAGATAACAATGCGGTCCAAAAAGGCCTCTTCACCACTCAGTAGGAGCACCAAGGATGCTATCAGGTAAGAAGTGCTTAAACAACCAGGAAGCTTACCCAAATCAGAACAGTAAAGCCCATAAAATATGGCAAGTCACCCATACACCAGAAATTAAAAGGGATTTAAAAAAGTGTGTTGAGCCTTGCAAAGACTGCTATCAAATAGTTCTTTACATAGCAAACAGAGGAAGCAGGACCAGGCACCAGACCGGTGAGTCTGATTTCCATCCCCGCTACGACAGCAGAGCCATAAAGTCACATGGACAAACGTGATGTCAAGGGAAAGAGTCACCTCCGTGTCCGCGAGGGGCAAGCCTACCTCATCAGTCTATCAACAACTCCTTGAGAGCAGTAACAAGAATGTTACAAGTATGATCCTGGGAGGATCCTAAGCCACCAGAGACTGCAGAAAGTGTCCTTTGGAATTTGAAAGCAGAAAGGAAGGCATGGGGCTTCTGAAGATGGGGAAACAGCAGCAACGCTACCTCTGTGAATTAGTTCTGAGTTTGTTCTTATTCAACATCTTTCCTAGTGGCCTGGAGAAGGGTGTGCATTATGGGATGGCCAGGTTCTGCTAAAATGATGAACTGATGGTGAAGGACTCCAAGAGGACTTAACAAACCCAAGGAAGGGGGCAGAAAGGGAACACATGAGCTTCACTGTGCATAAAGGTGTGGTGATGTCTTAGAGTCTGTGTTTACATGGTGCTGAACTCACAACGGAGAGGGGCGCTCGCAGGGCCCGGTGCTGGTGGTTCAGGGGGCTGTGGGGAAGGACTGCAGTGGGGTGGCAGGGCACCTGCAGAAGCAGAACGATTCAGGGGCAGGTTCGGGGGGGGGACTGGGCAAGTTCAAATTCCACTTGGTGGTCCCTTCGTAACAGCAGTGGCTGCCGGAGGCTGTGAGGGGAATGGGCTGCAGAAAGCATCTGGGCTCACAGGCTCTCTTTGAGAGGCTTCTCTGGTTGCCTCTGTTAAAAAGCAGAGTGCTGGGTGGGCTGGATCAGTGGTCAGATCCAGGAGGGCATTTTTAGTGAAATTATCTTCCAAAGAATAGAGGCGGGTGGTAAATCTCGCCACCAGGCAGCAAGGGGGTAGGTTGGTAAAAGAAAAAGCAACAGTTTCCAGGAAGCCAAAGGCTTTGCGTGTGGTGCTGGTAGTCCCAAGGGGAACTTGTTGCCACAGGGAGCGTTTCCTGGATTGTTCCTACGGTCTCCTCACATCCTTACACCCAGCAGACTACGCAGATGGCTGAGCAACCTGAGTTCTGCAGGAAGTCAAGGTTTTGCTCTGTCGCTCCTGTGCCAAGGCATGATCCAGTCCGTGGGTGTGCTGTAGAGCTGGAGCTTTCCTTGAGAAGAAACAGAGGTTCTGGGATCAACAACAGGGCTGAGGCATTTCCATTAGAGCCAGGCATTTGCTCCAGCCTCCTGGCCAACTTATTTGAGTGTCTTTTGCCATTATGCGGTTTGCAGTTGTGTCCCAAAGGAAAAGAAATGCTACGTATGCCCTTTACGCTCTTCAGAGTGTATTAAGGAAAAAACCCAAGGAGGTGGGAGGAAACCTTTGTTTTGAGTTTCCCTCCAAATGGGGCTTTTTTGGTCGTCTTTGGATATTTTTGCCTTTTGTTTTGTTTTACTGGTTAATGTCATCATTCATCTTTCCTGTTTTCACTGTAGGACGACTTCTTAGATGGTTCACAGATGTGCACTGGAAAGCCTCTCACTGGAAATTAAAAGGTAGCCTGCTGAATCTTGAACACAAACAGTCTTCATTTGTAACTTGAGTTAGCTTATTGCTAACAAAGGCAGACAGAAAAGAGATTTCACTGGATCTTGCTGCTTTGGTTTCCCTTTTCCCTGGAATTTTTAAAACTGCCTCCCGATACTTGCGCAAGCCCCGAACAGGATTTTTACAATAACATCACAGCTCAGTTGGCAGTCTTCCCCAAAACAAGTCTTTCCTCATCTCATATTTTCTTCAACCTTTTGCTAAACCCAGTGGAACTTTCTGATCAACAGAACCTGGTGGTAGTGGTGTGTTTGTTTTTTGTCTTTTCCTTCATGTCTTCCCACTTAAAGCAGCTTATAGCCTTGTTCAAGTTTCTGGTTTTGTTGTTAACTGCAAAGAACCAGGCCTTTTCTGCCAGCTGATCTGTAGAGACATTTCCCTGGTTATCCCCTGGTCAGTTGCTCTTCTCAGGATCCCCTTTGTATCTATTTCTCCACTCAAACTTGTACTTGAGCTCCTAGACATCACCCCCTCTCAAATTTCCAGGTCTAAGCAGAGAAGTTTCTGCCACACCTGCTCCACACACTGAGTGTCTTTGGAAATGCTGAGCCTTTATCTTTCTTAATTTTGTATCTTCCTGCTTCAGATAGGCATCCTGTTTTGGTGGAAAGCCATGATCCTCTGGGCTAACAGTGACAGCCCCATGCCATCTGGTCCTCTAAAATCACATTCCCAACTATTTCTACAAGTATGTACCATGTCATATATTTCCATAGTATCATAGAACCATGGAATGGTTTGGGTTGGAAGGGACCTTTAGGACCATCTAGTTCCAACCCCACTGCCTTTCACCAGACCAGGTTGCCCAAAGCCCCATCCAGCCTGGCCTTCAGCACCTCCAGGGATGGGGCATCCACAGCTTCTCTGGGCAACCTGTGCCAGGGCCTCACCGCCCTCCAAGTGAATAATTTCTTCCTAATATCTAATCTAAACCTCCCCTTTTTTAGTTTAAAGCCATTCCCCCTTGCCCTATCCCTACACCCCCTGACACAGAGTCCCTCCCCAGCTTTCCTGTAGCCCCCTTCAGGCACTGGAAGGCCGCTGTAAGGTCTGCCCAGGGCCTTCTCTTCTCCAGGCTGAACAACCCCAACTCCCTCAGCCTGTCTGCGGAGGAGAGGGGCTCCAGCCCTCTGAGCATCCTCATGGCCCTCCTCTGGTATCAGTCCAACAGGTCCATGTCCTCCTTGTGCTGGGGGCCCCAGAGCTGAATGCAGGGCTCCAAGTGGGGTCTCATGAGAGCAGAGCAGAGGGGGACAGTCACCTCCATGTACCTGTTGGCCACGCTGCTTTTGGTGCAGCCCAGGCACAGTTGGCTTTCTGGGCTGTAAGCACACATTTCAAGGTCATATTCAGGTTTTTGTCCCAAACTTCATCACAGCATGTGGTAAAACACACATGGCTGGACAGTGAACTATTCACTGGGGACAGTGGCAGACAACCCCACACATGCTGTCCCAGCAAGTGTGAGAGAGTTAATCATATTCCCGCAGGGAAGCTGCATGACGATTCAGCAGAGAAAGGTGGCTGAGGATCAAGCCTATCAAGCATCTCTGGAAACTGTATCATGTTATTTTCATTGGTTTCCGACCTCGGTAAGCTGGGATTGACTGAATGCTCCGAGGGAGTTCAAAACGAGAACGGCTGAATCACAGCAGACTCACTGCAGGGATCGAAGGCAACTGCAAGCAGAAATCTGCGTGAGTCATGCCAAAGAGAGAGGCCAGAAGGGTGGGTGTGCTTTGTGCTGAAGTACAGAGCTCTTGTGGGAACACAAACTTCTCGGGAGCTTTTGCTTTACTATTCTGGTGTAAAACTGAAGGAAACCTGATGTGTATGAAATTGCTGTAGATACAGGTGGACTCTGCTGGGAACAACAAATACAGCATGCGCTCATACCCCTATTCTGCCCTTAGACCTGTCTGTTTTCCACCTGCTGCAAGTCCACATACCCAGGAAGGAACCACTCCACAATACAGACCCAGGGCTGGGCAGGGACAGAACAGAACCCGGTTGAGGGACTCCTTCACCGGGATGCTGAAAGCTTCTTCTAGCCAGGCTCCTGCTGAATTTTCCCTTCAGGGCCTTGCCAAGGTGTTGTGACTCCACGGTGTGGTCCAAGCGAGGGTCTCAACACTCTTTGCCTGTAGAAATGAGAACCATCTCAGCAGTGACCTTCCAAAGGGGAAGTATCAAAAGCCTCAGCTTGAAGCCATATTAATGGAGCCATTTATTTCAGGGGGGTTCCAAGGATGCTCTGTACCTCACATAAATAACAGGACACCCTCAGCTACAGCCAGTGGTAGGCAGAGCTGAAGGCACTCAGCACACCAGCAGAATGAGCTCCCAGCTCATTCGGAAGGAAGAAAACAAAACGCAGAAAAAGCAGTCAACCTGTCAAAAGCATCCCACAGGTTATAGGTTGTATTCTTGCAGAGGACCCCCCTGACAGACCTCAGTGGCTGCAGACACCTGTCAGTCCCCTTAACCACCATCTAGCAGGGGCTCAGGTGGTGGGAACAGGCTCTGTCCCATTCACCCAGCTGCTCCCATAGCGCACCCCCTCTCTGACTGCCTTTATTTTCCCAGAGCAGGTAGGTTCCTTGCTGCTTTTTCTGTTTGTCACAGGAACAGAGCCAGTTTGACCATGAGCCCTGCATTCCTCCGTGGCAAGGCTCCTCCACATGCAAAGGAACAAAGTCAGCCTAATGTTTACAAGAAATACTCTAATTCCAGCGTGTGAAACCATTGTTTTGACAACTTCTTTATGCGGTTAAGCATTAAAATGTTTATGCAGACTGGATCGAGGTCTATTTCAAGTAAAACCCCACAGTCAGACGCTCCTGCATCCTACAGCAGCTTTCCCTCAAGCCAACTGTGGCAGGACAAAGCTGGCTGTAACTGTCCCTGGGACAGAAAGCTCTTTTCCTGCTCATACACTGTCCACTTGCTTCTGAGAAGAAAAACCTCTGTACCTAAGAAGCACTGCTGCTGTGGATGCGAATGAGTGCCCAGCATATTCGGTACACTACGGAGACGGGCAGCTGCTCACCTTAGTGCTCTCTGATGTCCAATGAAAATATGTACGACAATGTACATGCACCAACTGCTTCCAGCTAAGCACTGGATTAACCTGGATGTTCCCATCAATCTTTAATAGCGGAAAAACATCTCCTGGAAGCTCTCTCCATTTCTAGTTGTTCTGTATCTTGATACGAAAACATAGTGTCTGACAAGATATATTTTTTGTTGTTACTGTTCTGGTTTGGTTTCAGTTTCTTTTAGCTTTTTTAAAAATATTATTAGATGTCTCTTATAAAGCTTATCCTCGTAATCTTATGGTATGAATGTTCTTTGGGGTATCATGGCCCGTATTTTCCGAGGCTAGTCTGGAACTGTAACCAGATGAACAAACAAAAGTACACTTACATATCCCTCCCTATACCTTGTATATATGTAATGCCAGCAGGTATGTAAAAAATTCAAGGATTGCACAACTAACATGATAAACGCAAAACCAAATGATATTCTTTGCAGAAAGAAACTGATGACAGATGAAGTGTCAGGTATGCATGTGTCCATGTATATTGTACCTTCCTGTTTCAGAGTGTGGCATTATTAACTTGGAAAACAGAAACAAGAAATGATCACACTTTCTTAAAAATAAGAGATGTTAAAAAGCCAATATATAGCGGTCTTCCACTTCTTCAACCTTCAGGTTCTGCTCTGGTATGGACTTTCAAACTTAGGGAGGAAAAAAAAAAAAAAAAAAAAAAAAACATTGTTGAGATTCCCATATAATTAAATCAGGGCTTGAAAAGACACCATTTGTCAAGAGACAAAAGAGACACACACTGAAGCTGTGAGAGCTGGCAGCAGTGACAGTATTACAATTAAGAATAACATTTTTTTCTGGATAGGATAAACACCATTTGTCACTTCATAAGCTTTAGGATTTGAAAATGGAACTACAACCATTTCCTTTTCTCCTCCAGATGTAGATGATGTTGCTTCATCTTCTGACATTGCAAGTATTTGTAGACCTCATTAAATGAAATTAAAAGCCTCCTCCCTTTGTCCTCTTCTTTATTCCCAAAGTTCCCCATCCAAATGTTTTGCTGCTGATTAGTTCTATTGCTTTGGACTCAAAAAACGCTCTAACAGAAAAGGAAGATCCATTAAAAATGACAGAGGAATACTTGAAGTTCTTAGTATCCATACTGGAGAAATTTGCTATTTGTTATGGCAGTACATTTCATAAGTGCAGGTCCTAGGGTCTGTGTGACGGAGATAAATTTGCAACTAAATCAGATGTCTGGACATCTGTTTGTTATGAGTTGCACCCTGTAGAAAAAATGTCAATAAAACTCATAGCTATTATTCTGTACGTCAGTAAACATGGAATAGATGTGACCACATCTGTGGGTGTGGATGGGAAGGATTATGGCACAGTATAACTCCACAGCACAGCACAGCAGAGGAAACCTGGAAGGAATCCCAGCTGGCATTTCCAAATACTCTCAATGCAATAATCAGGTGCACATCACTCCAGAAAGCTGTCTGAGTGTTGGATATTTAATGCTTTTAAACACCTTCAAAAATCCTTCTGTCAAAAGAAGTATTCCACTAAATGAGACCTCACTGCAAGAGGCTGGATAGACCTTTGTTTTTCTCAGCAAAGTTAAAAAAGGGATTTTCACAGGTAAATAGGATCTAGGTAATGCCTCTTGCTGCTGGGGTGGCGTAACAGAGGGGTCCCCTCAGGGATGCAAAGGAAAATCTGCCAGACGAACAGCTGGTAGCACTCCTTGTAGTTCTCACATCTTTCCAAAATCTCCTTTTCTCTCCTGCTGTCCTGTGCTGGCCTCCAAGGCATGGGGTGGGCTCCAGGCTGCCCATGCTGCATGGCTTCTTGTTCCACCTCCCTGAATGACTGCTGGGGTTCTGCTCCTGCCTGGGCGTCAGGCACTGACAAGTCATGATCTTTCCAACTCCTTTTCTTTTACTGATCTTGATATTCAATTTCTTTATCTCAGGCAGCACCCTCCAACGTGATGAGGAGTGGCGTGCCAAGGCAAGGATCCCTGCTTGGTCCCCCATATACCATCCAACTTTTGAGCAGAATGGGGGCCAGACAGAAGTACAGGCCTTTCAGCCTCCTCTGTTCCCCAAATAATGTATTTTTAACCTTAAAACAGTCTTTATAATCTCTAAAGAGTCTGGGAACTTGGCCTCTCCATGGTGTCTGATCCTTTGGCATTCTGTCTGACTACCTGCAGTTTCCAGCCTGGGAAGGATGGAAATTTCCTGACAGCGCCCTCCACTTAAGCACATGCCTGCCTTCAGGTTGAGCCAGCCCTGCTGAGTTGATTTGCAAAGCAAAGCCTTCCCAGCCTGAGCTCTGTGTTTTCCAGCCACTTCTGGGCATAGAGTTTTGTTCATGATGCCCAGGCTCAGAAGCAGAAGAAGCATTTGACCTCTGTTTGCCAAGCATGCTGGTGACAGGTCGGTGTGTGGAGCAAGAGGACGAAGGCACGTCGCCAGCCTTTTGGTGTGTCTCAACCAGCGACACCGATAAAGACAGGAAAGGATTTTTTAAAGCCTACCTGTAATAGCTGAACACAAAAGTGCACTAAAGTGACAACTTAGATAGAGCTTCGGAGGCGATTTGCTTCGTATTGAGCCCAGTGTGCCTTCTATTTGACATAATTTGACAACTTTCACATAAAGCACAGCCAAGTGTTCTGGAAGAGAAAATGGCGGCTGCGTTACCTCAGCGCCGCCATCCCACCTCCGATAAACTTTCTCCTGCAGTTAAAAGAGGGGGATAACCATAGGCCTCGAGGTGGGGATGTTTTAGGCCCTGTTATGCAGGTATTTCCGAGCGAGGGAAGAGACAAAGAGAAGGGAAAAATCCTCCCCTTTTACTTGAAGCGTTTTTGCTAGCCCTCCCGCAGTGAGAAATCTCCACGGCCATCATCACCCACCTCCCACTGGCTTTGCTCTGCCCCTGGCCCAGGAAGCCCTCAGCTGTTTAACCAACAAAGGCCAGCAAGGCAGAAACTGCAATGAAGAACTGTGACTAATTAAGATGTTATCTTGTGAGCAGATTCAAATGAAGGTTCCTAGGAAGAGAATACAAAAAACCTAAGTAGCTGTAAAGTGGCTCTTTTCACCCACCTTAAAGCACGGCACCATATAATAACTCACAGCTGTGCATATTCGATCCTCATCTAGCACCAGCTCATGCATTATTTACGTCCTTATTACTGGCAGAGGAGCTGGGCAGACATGACAGCAATATCTGCTGTACCTGACGGCACACCAAGAGTCTGGGACAGCTCGCACCTGTGGTGGAGCTCAGCCCCTTGGCTGGGAGAGACAGGCAGTGAGGAGGAGGTGGGAAAGCAACCGAGCCTGGAAACATTGGAAACCGTAAACATCAGGAAAAAAAAATATAAATAAATAAAAGAGAGAGAGAAGGGGGAGAGGCTTTGGGCTGTGAGCAGGCACCCAGTGGATGGGAGAAGGAAAACTTACTTTTGTTGCCTTTGCATTGTGCCAAAACAAAGGGAAAGGGCAGGTGAAGAGTGGAGAAGCACAGGTGGAAAATCCTGCAGGATTAGCAATGCATGAAGCAACATGATGCTCTGATCAAGTCCTTGTTAGTAGTGTCCTTTGACTGACACACGATGGCCTATGCTAAAGGTCTGGCAGGTTTCTTGGCCACTGACTGAGGCGGGGAGCAGGGACCTCTAATAAGCACAGAGAACTCTGGTGTGCCCACAAAGGAGGTGCTGATGCACACCACACCCTGTGGCAGCCTCCTGCCACCAGGAGACCCTGTCACGTAGACTGCTGTCACGTAGGCTGCTTGGTGGTGGCTGGTGGCTTTTCCATGGGTGCTGGCTCATGGGGAAATGGATGGACACCACCAATTATGCTCTCGCAAAGCACCAGGCAGATGGGGGCAGCTGGGCACTTTCCCTCCTTTCCAGCAAGGTCAAGGACAAAACCATTAAAAGCTCTGCTTTCTGTGCCTGAAATTCATTTTGGCTCCTGCTATGATGTCCCACAGGCAGCCTGGAACAGGTTATTTGTGCTGTCTTTACTCAGCTGCTCCAAAGTCCTTGCTGGACAGCTGGAATGGCCTTCCCAGGCAGACGCTCAGGCAGGATGGTCTGGGCTCTGTTGCTCCTGATTATCAGCAAAACAATATTCCAGGACCACATCCAGCCGTTGGCAGGAAGCTAACACACAACCTCTGCTACAAAAACTGCAATCAAAACCCAAAGCAGCAGCCCTTCAGTCAGCAGTATGACTAACCCCAGGTCGGCTGAAGCCAAATTCTCCTTTTAAGTAAACAGACCTCCAAGTATTGCTGCTCTGACACATGCAGGATTGTCGCATACAAGACGAAACTAGCCTTTTTCCTGCTCTGAACCTGAAGTCAGAGGCAACCTTTGAATGAATCATGGATTGGTCTGTCCAAATGTGTCTGATCCACAGGGGTCATGAAACAGAAGCACCGCGCTGCAAAAGCTCCATGTGGCAGCCTAGCTGCAGAGGAAGACTGTGGGGTGGCAGTCAGTGGTACAAGTCTCGTGGCAGGCAATTCTGCATACATGGAAAGCTTGGAGTCAAGTACACTACCAGCTGCAGCAGTCCAAGGCAGCCAGGCCTCAGGGACAAGCAAAACTTCTGTGGATGAAGGTCACAGGAAGAAAGAGGGTCCAGAGCAGTAAGAAAGCACCAGGTCCACTTGGAGGACCTCTGAGCAGTGGCCACCAGGGAGGCATAGCTGCCTGTGTGCATAGTCACCGGGGGTTTTAAAGAGAAAACCCACAGCACAGCACGACTCTGTCGACATTGTCCAGATCAAAGCAGCTTTGTGGTTTAGAAAATGTGTCATCAAAGGAAGGGGGAAAAAAATAATGGGAACCTCCTTCAAGAAAGCCTAACAGAAGGTAAGGTAAGGGATAACTAGCTTGGGGTAGGCACCACTTGTGAGATCTGTATAACCAAAACTGTGAGCCTGGCAAATTGCCCATAGGCTTAAGAAAGAGAGGTACACCATGCCCTAGACCAAAGAGAAGATCCTTTGTGATTTTTTAAGCCAAATCCATTGTGGATACTTTAGCCTGCTTTCCCCTGTGAGGGCACGTGGACAATTCTGCCCGGTCACACAGCATCTCTAGTGTCTTCATGGTGATTTAGATGAGCTTTCCAGGAGTCTCCCTTGCAAAGTAGCCTTCCATAGAACAGTCATATGAAAGATTCTTCTATTTCACCCTTCTTGTCCCAAGTTCCGTGAAGGAGTGAGGTACAGACCTGCCTTCGTGTTCACTACTTTGAGACAATCCCACAGTTGAGACCTTTATCTGACTCACCTTTATCTGCCCTAGCACCTCAATGGGACTGATGTAAGCAGTAGGACAAGCCTGGTGCAGGGAACATGTTCGTTAGCACATTCCATCCATCCAATTGTCCACAGGTGCTTAACAAGACCCAAACAGACAGCCATGAGGCCAGGCAGCTCAGGCCTCATCCATAATTGCTTCCTGTGCAGCAAGTAGCAATCATACGGCAGCTATAAACATTACAGTCTTAATGTCTATAGCTCCAACAGGAACACAAGCAGCAGGAGAGACCTTACTGACAGGATTTCAGTTTGAATTATCTCAAGATCCATCTGTACTGTGAGAATTACACGTCCTGGGCTAAGTCCTGAGGGTCTTTCTCAGTATTTTTTTCTGAAATTGAAAAACACTTGTGAAAGCTGTGTAGAAGCCTTACCTGACTAAATGCTTTGAGACCAGCTTTCCTGTTTTCCCTAAGCAGGCATCTATCACCAAAAAAATGTGCCTTGTTTTACAAAACATGGAACAGAGGGGGATTCTCTGTCCTGAGGAATTTACAGTCTAGGAAGTATGAATACGAGAATGTCTGTTAGTCTTGTAGTGGGTTACTCTTCATTAATCGTTAGACCTTTCACATTTTGTTTCTATTTTTTGAAACAAAAAATGTCCAATGTTGTTGTGAATCCCTTTAGAAACCTAAGGTAGCAAGCCACTCTATAACGTCTACAAACTTGCTTTTCTCTGTCACCTCTTCTGGACCCCTTGAAGGTTTGGACCCTCTCAGTGTTCTCTACACCAAGTTCTTGTTCACGCTGTTTTAAGCAAAATTCTCTCTCCAGTAGACTTCAGCATTCCTGCTGCCCACACTGCTTGTGAGGAGCTCCGAAAGTGCCATAATTGCATGTTGGAGTTCCTGAAGTGATGGCTGGTATTGACTGCAGGTACATTTCTAGACCCTATCAGCAGGAGATAGAGCAGGGAAAGAACAGGAATGCAATTCATTGCATTTAAACAGGCAAGTAGCTATTAGGCAGTGCTGTGTGCGTGTTCTGGCAGTGCCTGGTGTGCCCAGTGAAAGCAAGGAGTCCTGTGGCACCCAGCGCTAGTCAGACACCTTATAACAGGCTCCCTCATAATTTCGTAGAGAGCATAGCAAGAGGACGTAAAGATGTCTCTTCTGTTCAGTATTTATCAGTAGGGCTGGGGCTTGTTCAAGGACTCCCTTTTCTCCCCTCCCTTACAGGCTGAGGTCAAATGAGAACACAAATCTTGCTGATAAGGTTGTCAAAACATGCCAAATGAATGTCAGATTTGATTAATAAGGAAGATAACAGTGATGTGATAGGTCACGGGGAGGAGACTGCTAAACCAGTTGGATAAATGGAGAATATATTAAAAGGAGGCAATAGAGCCAAGCCAGAATTAAGACATTTGCACTGCACAGACATCTGTGTCAAGACTGTGTGCTGGTGCAGAAAACTTTGCTATCAGCACTCTGGGGAAGCTTGGAATACCTTCAGGAAAGTCGTCCTTTTATAACATGCAAATGGGTTTAGGATGGCTTCCAGGCACTCCTGTGATTTCATTGAATTAATGTGTTGCATCACTTTCCCTGGTATACTGATTTTCAGCCTGGACAGCTATCCATCTGAATCACCCCTGAGCAGTGGTAGGAGGCATTGTTGAAGAGTTCAGCTCTTTACCATTGTGCAGCAGACCAGGGATATAGCACGGAGAGGAGATCCTCATGCACAGACCACTTGCAGGATTAACAAGGACAACCATAAGGTCCGTAGCTTCCCCATTGCTTATTAGCATCAGCTGCTGTGGCGTACATGCTCCGGGTCACCCAGGAACAGCCATACGGCTCCTGTCACTCAGATTACAGTTTCCAGCTCTGCACGTTTGCACAAGAAAAGGCTGGAGGCTGAGGTGGAGGAGGAAGGGAAAGGCTGGGCACAGAGCACTGCACTTCTCTATCAGAGAGACAAGATGAAGGGCAGGACAGGTTTTGCAGTGCTCCTTCAGCCATCCCAAAGCACTTGTCAGCAGAGCTGTGGGGTGATATAGTAAGGGTAAAGAGCAGATTGCTAGAAGAAAGTGAGGCACGTAGAGGAGCTCTTGCTTTCCTGACCCATGCTTTCTTGCTTAAGCTTCCAAGAAAGTGGCCCCACATGATGTTTCAGGCCACTTCACCCCAATCTCAGCCTTATTTATTGCCCCTTCCCAGCTGCACCAACGCTCTCCTCCTCCCCAGAACTCCTGCGCCCCGGGACCTTTGCCAGTGCCACCACCATGGCTGAGCTGAGGAATAAGCAGAGGTGAAAGCAAGTGCTTTGCAGCCATGAGTGCTTCTACTTAAACTGTCAGCAGAGTCGTGCTGCCACACAACCCTGGCACAAATGCATGTAGCTGCAATTTACACACAACTTTGCCCCACAGAAGTATAAACTGATGCTGTCTTGCTGGTCATGGCAGGGAAGCAGTTTACCGGCCCTCAACAGCAGATATTTAGGTTAATCTCTTATGCCAACAAAGCCTCCATTTTAATTCAAACTGCTCTTTTGTCTTTCTGCCTTTCTTCTCTAGAACAAACATGCTTTCACCTAGTGCAAGTGAATCGGATGAAAAAAACATTTTTCTTGCCCTGACACAAAGCCGCATTCTGGAGCAGCTGCATATGTGGAATTTTCCACTTGTTTGCGATAAGCAGCCCATGTGCACAGAAGAATAAACAGTGTGGCTTTTAGATGGTGCTAGAATTGCCCCTGATTACTTCCACAACACCTGTATAGGTCCTTAACCAAATCTCTGGCTGCCTCCAAGTGAAACAGAGCATTGGACGCTAACAAGACAACCAAATGCCAAGCAGGGCGTTCAGAACGTGTCAGCAAACAATGCTGTAGTTGTTGGGATATTTAAGTGTCTCGAACAGCTGTAGCCAGTTGAGTACATAAAAGGGCATAGCCATTAATTCACAGTGGTCCACACCACTGATTCAACGCACACAAATTGGAGAACCAGGTGGCTAAATGTCATGCTGCTGGCTTGTTTTTGAAGCCCAGATAACAGATTTCCAATTCCTTTCCAGACTTGGTAGAAAAAAATGCGTGCAATGACTTACTGCAGTAGCTATGGAGTTAGATAATTCTAGTATCAGGGGTTATTTACTCTGATTCAGAGAAAAATCAAGTGAAGCCCTCTGCCTCTATGTAAGTATAGAAGTCCAATTTCAAGACACTTGCTTACCTTCTATTGTTCTCTTGATTATATTTTAATTTTCAGGTTTAGGTGAATTATTTCTAACTGGTGGTAAGCTATAGAAGTTCACTGTACCTGGAATTAGAATTTCAGAGATTCCTCGGCCCACTCCCGCTCTTAAAACACCAGGAGTTTTGTTGCTGGTTGGTCAGGGAACTACCCCTAGTGCAGATGCCTATCCTGAGATTCAGTGTTTGAGTATCAGCAAGGTGAAACTATGTGCATAGGAAAACTGTACCTCCCTCAAACACACCTCTGCTTTAGCAAAGAGAGTCCTGTTTCTGGGCTCAGCAGGGTGCTCTGTTTGCTATGTGCACCTGGTGCACCCAGATGAGGTGTTGGGCAGCAACATGAGTCCTCAGGCCAGAGAAAAAGGGCTAGAAGGAGCTCCCAGGATCTGCAAGCCCAACCCCTGACTACCACAAGCACTGCATCAGAATTCCTGGTGTGAATCTGTGGACAGAACAAGGGGGATATACCCACCAGGCTGATGGCGCCATGCATCAATGGCATGTCCCTTGGTGGCCTATCTGCTCGGCCTCTCCATGTACATGGGAGAGGGGCTCTCACCGGGCACCCACTCACCAGAGCCCACCATGTGCCTGGGGTTTCTGTGTGTCCCTGAGAAGCCTTCAAATGCCCTGGCAGCTTTTTTTCAGGATTCAGGAAAAGCTCACAGGGTGGTAGTAGTGGGTAGTTATTGAATCAACGAATGGTTTGGATTGGAAGGGGCCTTTAAAGATCATTTAGCCCAGCCCTCCAAATCCAGCTTCAGTCTTCTTCACAGAGACAGAGTACAGAGCCAAAAAGCCTGTGGGAATAATAAATAAATAAATAAACAGCCTAAAGGCTTAAAAGAGACAAATTTCTTACAAGCCACATTTCTTGCAGTGCTAACAAATTGTGCTCAATAAATCCATCCAGCTTGTTCCATTTTTTGAGAAATGTTTCCGAGCCCAAAGTGAGTGCAAACGGACGTGAGCCTGTAAGAGCCTGGGCAAGGCCCAAGAATCTCTACAGGAAGAGACAGCCCCACAGAAATACACCCGAGACTGACTTTGAAACGTAATGACGGTAACTCCAACCTGCACACTAGTGTTGGTGTCCAGGTGGATGACCCTCACGAGGTGGCCAGGCCGCTCACCTGTCCCTCAGCCGGTGATGCCTGTGCTCCCTCCCCAAGGGCCATCAGAGCCCAAGCCTTGAGGCCTCCACCACAGCTCCCATGACGTAACCCGACGTTTTTGGTCTAAAACCCTACACAGCAATGAAAATTAAACATTTACAAGGAGCATGAAATTAAATGTGGTTTCCAGTCAGGTCACCCCCGGAGTGATGCATGAAGTACATTATTCATTTTCATATTTAATTTATTCCCAAACTCCATTTGTGGATCCTACAATGTGCATGGGGCCGCAGCAATACAGGATCAAGGTTTCTTACCACAGGACCTATGGGACCCATGCCACAGGACAGAGAGAGCTCAGAGAGCCCTCTTCTGCCTCTTGGGCATCTTAGATGTAACATAACAACAGACACACACCTGGGTCCCCACTACTCAGCATCCCAGGGTTGTGCTGTGGGGCCTAAGGTCTGCCTTGGTTCTCCCTGGCCTCCTTTATCAGGAGGGCTGAGCACCAGACTGAAGTCTTTGAGTTTTGAAAGTATAATACTGTTTGGTAACGGATGTTGTGAGAAATGAGGTATATCTCAAACTGCAAACCCCCAGTTTTTGATTTTTTCTCCTTAATCTATCTCTGTTTTATCAAATTAAATCTGCTTTACCATAATCTGGCTCAGTCTGCCATCAGCAATGGGCATCCCTCTCACCAGAAAGAGGATGTTATGAACAGAAGCTCGTGAGGCTCTCCCAGGTGACAGAGAAGAGCACCACTGATAATAAAGCAGCGAGAAAAAAACTGTTTCTCCTCTATAAGTGAGGTTTCAATAGCACACATTAAATAGGATGTAAAGTCACATGTGGGACTGTCAGGGGAAAACCGATCCAGCCTCGTTGCTCTGTAGGTTAGTACTACACATTTCATACAGAGAGCGAGGCAATGACTATGGAAAAAGCAAAATATATGATCAAGCAGTTATCATTATGCAGAGGGGACTGAATTAAAATGGTACACGACTTCCTAATCCTGGTGTTGCCTGTCTTTGGCTGCTTGACCTTGCAGCCTTCCTGTTCTTTGAACAGAGATTTTGGGTTATCAACTAGTATTTATAGTACAGGAATACCCTCACTTTCCCCTCAAGACAAGATGTACCGAGGCGGTGCAGCACAGGCACAGCATCTGATCCAGCAAGCCTACAATCCAAGGAGACTAACGGAGAAGGAAAAGGGTGAAGGAGAAATAAAACAAGCTTAAATGTGTGTGGTTGTGTATCTGTATGTGCACACACACACACAACAAATGCGTTCACATATACCTATGTGTTACACATGTACTGATGTAAAAACTCAGGGTTTAAACTACAAACATCCATGGATATATACAGAATTATATGTATATGTCTGAGTATTTACTGAAGCACTGCCTTTCCCCAGCTGCCTTGTAGCCTAGCTAACATACGGTGGCTGGTTTTCCTGCTGGCGTCATAGCACCAGTGAGCTGTGAGAGGCATATCAAAGCCAAGGCCCTCCAGATTTCTTTGGGGAGATGCTCCACACATAAGGTGGAATGCAGAGATATTGCAAAAATATAAGTGAAAGGAATGGGCAAATTTTCTGAAAGCTTCTAGGAAATTACCCTTCAAATTAGATTTGACTGAAAATGTTTTGAAGAAGTGTTTTGATGGGAAATAGTTTTAAAATTTATTTATTCGTTTTGATTTTTTTTTTTTTGGTAGAAATTTTAATTTCACTTACATTTTGAGGAAGGGAAAGCAAAACCTTTTTTGTTTGTTTGTTTCAAAAATTAATTACGTGTTTATCATTTGAAAATTAAGGGTCTGTGCATAAGTTTTAACATCAGAAAACACTTTTGACCATGAGGGTGACGGAGCCCTGGCACAGGCTGCCCAGAGGCTGTGGGGTCTCCTCCTTGGAGCCCTTCAGAAGCCGCCTGGACGTGGTGCTGGGCACCCTGCTCTGGGTGTCCCTGCTTGGGCACGGGTGGCACCAGCTGGCACCCTGCCGGCCTCAGCCACCCTGGGATTCTGTTTATTTAGGCTAAATATCTAACCCTGGTTACTTAGATTTCTCATTTATATGAAGTCCTTTGCTCTCATCTGCAAACGGCAAAAGCCATAGTCAGTAGTTTTCAGTTATTTTTGAGTTATTAAACCCTAAATGTTTTCCAGTAGAATTGCAGATTCCTCTCCAGTGAAGTGAAACCTATCTGCAGGAAGTTTAGTTTTCTTGCTTGTGGTTTACTGAATCCCCTGGTCCTGGGTCAAAGGACCCCAGCCAGGGTTCCAAAGACCCCAGATATGTAATTGTTACAAATAACTATTTTCTTAGAAGGACTTTGAGATCACAATCAAATCGCTATCAGTGAGTAACATTTATTACACGTACATATTGAGACACATGGCATTACTTCCGTCCTTCAGGTCCTAACAGAGATGCCCTGTAAACAGCTGTGGGCTATTCCTGGGAATATTTCCTTGTCAGTCTTACACACAGAAACCCTTGCTTCTAACCTCCAGAGTGATTTGTTTCTGGGATTTTATTGATTCATTTTTGAAGCAGACAATCACCTATTTTAAAACCAGCCTCACCAAAACCCAGCTTTGCAATCGAGCCAAACGACCCAGGAAACCCACACAAACATTCTTTTGCTTTCTCGAAAGCCTGATTGTGCTGTGTACAGACCAACAAATCAACGTGCCTTCAGTGGTGACTAATGCTGTAACCTCCCTTGAAGAAAAAGACTGGTTTTGTGTGATCTGCTGTACTTAGCAAACCTGCCTTTCTTCATACTCACCAGCGTAAATAAAGAATAATTTAACTGAAATCAGTGGTTATACCAGTGACAAACTGGGGTGTAGTGAGATCTGATTCAAGCCCACAGGGGTGAATATACAGTTGTTGACAAGTGTGCATACCACAAGCCGATGTCTAGGCTTTCAAAGAGACCGGGAAGCCCTGAAGCTGTGTCTTGTATCGTTAGGAGATGAAATCTGCCCTCTGGAATACCCCTTCTGATACTGATCTGACAGAGAAAGGAAGAGAAAAAATCCCCTGTTCTCTTTGACCTAGCTGGTATTAGGTAGCATTTCTCTACATATTAATAGCACTCAAAGTGCCCACCCTTCCTTCAGGACCTGCAGTGAAGGCATGTGTGGAAGAGGAATGACTTTTCAGTGGAGGAAACTGATGGGGCGATGAGTCGAGGAGACAGCTCCTTCCAAAAGGCCGTGGAAGACAGGGAAGGAATGGCCAAGGGGAAGCAATCACTCAAATGCCACAGCTTCTGAGAGACATCAGCAGATCCCCCCTTTTTTTAACATTCAACCTTATTTCAGAACTGCGTTCAGCTGCTGCAGCCTACACAGGGGCTCACCTGAGTACACTTGTCAGTCAGTATTACAGTGCAGGGAAATGGTCTCGCTCTCAGGCTGCAGTTCTGATTTTGTATTAAGCCTGGCTGCATGGACCATGTGGATCAGTCACACCATAAAAGCACCCTGCCTTAGGTCTGAAGTTAATCACACATGTATATTTTTTTATTTCTGATATGATCTACTTGAAACACATGTACTCAGCCCAGGAAGTCTGTAGTATTTTATGTCCCTCCATAAAGGCACTTCCAAAAGAGCACCTGTGTGCGTTGCAGTGTTTGCTAGAGGCACACTGGTAAATGGGTACTCTGTGTCCTTTCAGTTGGCATTAAGATTGTAATGAATCATTGATAAAGCTAATAATGTACTCAGTTTAATCTAATATTACAGCACAATAGCTGCACCCAGTGCTTACAGCACAGGAATATACAAAAGTAATTAGTTTTACACCACTGAAGCTAACTGCAGTTGAACCTCTCCAGGTTATAAAAGTTTGCTAAAGCAAGCGGTGCAAGCGATCACCATAGATTGCACAAGGGCTGACTTTTAAACAGACGGGCCAGTCTCAGTGTCACTTTAACAAAAGAAAAAAAAATAATATACATCTCATGCAACTCAAGCAAAAAGAGCCAGCAACACCTCCAGGTGAAACTGAGCAACATGGGAGCATCTCTCTGGCAGGCATTGTTGCTTCCCTAGTCTTTCATGGAGCGTGCCGTGTGTTTACCTTATGAGCTGACGCACTTCATTTGCAAAGTAAGTATAGATGGGCCAAAAGCAATCACAGCGCCGAAGCCAGCCCCTTTGCTGGTATGTGCCATAATAGCTCTTTGATGGAGTAACACAGTCATGGGCCAGCTGAAGCTCTGATCCACTTGTTCCTTGAAATGGCAAATGGCACTGTCTTTTAAATTAACTTTTTTTGACTTTAATCAGATTGCTATAGTCCATACATTTATGTAATATCAATTGACAGACAGCCCTCATCAGGTATCATATCCTGACCAAGTGGAAGAATTTAGTTGAACTCATGCCTTTGACAGCAAAAGCCAAAAACAAATTTTGCCCAAATTTATGCTAGTCTGTGAATCATCCTAGTCCAAGATGTTCACAAGGGCATTTACCACTACCTTGCTAGCAACTGTGCTGCATTTTCTGCCTCTTCAGAAACCATAGTGTAACTAGCAGCAAATGAAGCAAGATAGGGTAGGAAAGGACAGAACAGGACAGTGTTGTCCATGGGAGGAAGGCTTGCCAAATAATCTCTCTTTCTCCTTGCCCACAATTTCTTTACCTCAAGATGAGAAGCTACAACAGCAGATAGTGTTACGAGTAACCTGAATCACATGGGGTTGGTTTGTCCCATGCTATCACAACAGAAGGATGCATTTCATGTTTGGTTATGACATGGCTACTCTTCCTCCTTAGGCTACCAGTGATGTTGGGATGGAGCTGGGCTTCAGGACCCAGCGAAGCCAGAAGGAACATCTTCCGTATTCCAGTGTCAGATGTAGTAACAATGCTAAGGAAGCAAGAGAGCTCAGTGGAAAAAACAGTCAAAAGAGATATGAAATGATAACACAGATGGAACAACACCAGGAAACTGGAGTACTGTAGCCAACTGAAATAACACTGAATATTGGAAAAATGATATTAATCTGGGAGATATCCTGTCAGAGCTGAACAACAGGGCTTCAGCACAGTCCCCCCTGCTTCCACCACCTCTTGGTTAGAACTTTAAAGCTGGTCTACTTCGTTGTATTTATTTTAAGAACCATGTCCAGCTGGGCTATGGATGAATTTTACAGAGGAAGTTCACTGCGTCTATCAACACAAGGATGAGTTTTGCCAAAAACACAACTCTGCTGGTGGTTTGTTGAGTTTTCTAGTGATAGTCACTTCAAACTGTTATTTTGAGCATTTTGCTGGGAAGCCTTTATCACCAGGACCACTTGTTTAAACAAAGAAGATGCTTACAACCACCAAGTGTGGCTTTTAAGTAGGAAAAGTTTCTGTAGGGTCACCATTTTGTCTCTAAAGCTACCATAAACTACCATCAGCTACTTTCCTCTCTCTTTAGAGATCTATAATGATAACAATTACAATAGATCATAAAAAAATATGAGAGGTCCTAGCTGACTCGTTCCTACTCACCGACTTTGACTATCGTCCTTGCTATCCACAATTCCCGTCATCAGCTGACTGCTATTAAAGTCTCTTCTGTTCCTGTGCTCATTTTCTTGCCATTCGGCCTGGTTTTCTTCAGTTTCTCTTTAGCTTTGCATAGAGAAGATTAAAAGAGACAAAAGAAAAGTGAAGAAAAAAGACCCAATTGCTTGAGCTGATTTTTCCTGGTGGCGAGAATGGCTGTCTCTTCAGAGAGACCAATTAACATTCTCCTCATCTTTCTGGACCTAATCTAAATATGAATAAAATATCAAACCCTTCCTAAAATTGTTCTTTGTTCTTCTTACCATATTGAAATTAACTTTTTGACACGACGCCAGGCAGAACTTCAATACAGAATGCATAATTCCTCCCCCTCCACATTTGCATGCCAAAATGCCGCTCCGTGCGCCACCGGCCACTGCTACTGTAACAAAGGATGTCCAGTCTTCCCCAAAAAATCTTGAAGGTCATGCGTAACAATTCAGAACTGTCTCAAAAGTTTTTTTTTTTTTTTTTTTTTTTTTTTAGGGATCTGGATTATTACACATCATTTATGAACATAGTACAAATTCTTTGATCTGCACCTTTTCATTGGCTCAAAGAAAGGAGCTTGTAATAAGCATTGAACTTGTCATAGAAAGATGAAGAAAATCTTGTACATATGAACATTTGTAAGGTTCTTGCTCATTTCTGGCTAATTATGGTCATTTTCACGTGTAATTACCCAAATTACTCTTGCAATCAATGTAATTGTGCTAAGTTGTCTAAAAATCAGCCTCATTAGATTTTGCCTGGTAAAAATGTACTGTTTTAAAAAAAAACATATATACATTTTGATCTTATGTTAGCTACCAACAGGCCTTTAAAAGTAAATAGGTTTTCTTTGTCCCTTTTTTGTGTGCCTGTGTGTGTTGTATGACTTTCATTACAGGAGCCTGAACATTTTCTGTTACCTCCTGTAAAAATCTGTTATGTGTGTCTGCAAGTTATTGCACGGTGCTCTTCCATTTTCCAACCTGTAAAACCTCCAGTGTTGATGAATGGGGAATTAAAAGAGCATTTCAAAACATGACCTGAATATTGAGCGTTTAGGTACTGCTCCCCTGAAATAACTGCGCTGGGAGATCCAAATGGTGGCAGAAGACAGAGCTGTGTGCTGGCCACGGCTGCAACCACTCCAAGATGTTTTGGAGGAAGAGTGCAATATGCCAGAAGTCAATCCCAGCAGTTTTGACTGTTCTTCCCAGAACATAGCACGCTGCCTCTTGCTGTCTGATCCCAGCATCTTTTCCTGGCCACCCACCTTGCTGCTCTCATTTCCTTTCCAAAAAGTTCCCTGCCTCTACACAGTTGTTCACATGGAGAAACTGTAACTGCAGCAGGGTGCCCCAAGTGTCCCTAACTGTGGCTAGCATCCTTTCGTACGACCTTCCCATGCTGTAAGTGAGCATTCAGGCTGGCATCACTATCATCTGGTGCCCAAAAACAGAGAGAACTGGGGCTTCTTCTCTGGGGCAAGTGGAGCTACGGGGACACTTGGGATGATGCTGGGGCTGGCCACAGATCTGCCCCAAGAGCACATCAGAAGGATGCTGCCCGTTCTGTGGTGCACGTATCCCATTGTCACGGGAGATCCAGCTCTGTACCAGCACTGCAGCTACACCAGGAGGTGATAATTGTCGAAAGGGTAGCAGTAAGTGCCATGCTGAGTGTGAACATTCACTGATATATTTTGCAATCCTCCGTCTGAAGGATACTTTTTCACACTGTGCTTGCTTTTGAAATAAAAAGCTATTTGCTCATCAGCAGTAGGTACTTGATTCTCTCTTTTCTGCTTAGCTAAAATAAATTTATTGCAGTCCTAGGGACATGCCAGGATTACGATTTATTCTAGAGAGGAAAGCACAAAACAGGAGAGGAAGACAGATGCAGGGAGAATTTTGTTTAACAGGACTTTGAATTTGGTCCTGAGCACTGACTGAGCAGCTCTGACAGGGGCTGCAGAGGTTGTCCACGCGAGCTGAGGCCAGCATCTCCACCTGGCCAGCTGATTTCCCCAGCAGCAGCCACAGTGGATGGTGTGTGCGGGTCAGGGATGGCAGGGGGCTGAACCCCCTGGCTCCACATGGAGCCAGGCTGAGTGCCTCGACTCTGCAGCCCGCAGTGTGGCCCCACGGGAGCGAGGGCAGGATTTGACCCACGTGTTCTGCTGGAAAAAAAAAAAAAAAAAGAAAAAGAAAAGCAAGTGACAAGCCTAAGCACAGCTACAACTGCTTTTTCTCTTATCTGAAGATCTGTTGCTTTCCATGCCTCCCTTTGATTGTAAAGGAGGTTATTCTGAAGTCATCTGCCACAGCTGCACTGTAAAATACCTCAGCCATGTGGTTTTAAGCAACCCAGAGCAAAAAAAAGAAATAAAAAATCACATTTCTTTAAATAAAGATGCATGTATTCTTGTGACATTTCCATACAATTGCTATTTCCAAGGGAGCCAAACACTCATTACTACACAGACTGTTCTTTAGAGGCCAAACCTGGTCTTTAGGCAGAAAAAAATTCCCATTTGGCCACGCTTATTCATACAGCCTACAGTTTTATTTGAATTCTGTATTGACTGGGAAATTTTTAAACTAGACTGGACAAGTAATTAGATTAAGTGTACAACTGTATTAAAAAGTCCTGCGTTGGCAGAGAAATGGCCCTGCCGTGGGACCTGAGGATCTTACAGTGTATGTGGTTTCCAGGAACCTAGACTTAGGAGAAACGTGTCGTGTAACAGTGTATTGCAACCATAGGGAGGAAGATGAGGGTAAAGAAGCAGTTAATCAATCTAGGACTTAAAAGGCTAGTCAGTTGTCCAACTTCTTTTTTCTATTTTCATATGGTATATCACAGTTTAACGAAGGGGGAGCATTGCAGACTCTGTCTCCCCCCTTTCAGGATGGTGGAGATCATCTTTTCTCCAGCACACATTCACACAATACCCCTGGGGCAGCCACGCTCATTATTTCTGTGGAACACCATTTTCCCCTGCTTTTATTAGAAGCTAGCAGCTGGAAAAGATGAGGAGCCAGCAACATGTGATCAGGCAAGTCTGTGGGGACCACCAGGCAGCTCTCCATAGATCACAGTTGGAAATTTTGAGACAGATGGAAAAGAATTGGTCTCGTTCTCCGCGCACTGACACTGAGACACTATGTTTAGTTGTGCCAGGAAGGATATTTAATAGAGTATTATATGGGTTAAGTCATGTTTTTTTGAATTGTTCTATTAATGACCTAAAGGCAGGAGAAAAAAAAAACACAACAACAACAACAACAGACAAACGAAATATTACATGTTGTGCATGCAGTATTTCCTGAGCTGTACCAAAGTCTTGGCCTTTTGGCTAAAATGTTAGTAAGCATGATCATTCATGTGAAAAACAAGAAGGGACAGGAAGAACCTGCAGAACACCAAGGGAAAATAACCTCGTTAAATTTCTTGTCAGTCTCGTCAAGACTGGAGGAGACACCAGAGCTGGCGAATGACCAAGCTGCAGAGAACTGGGGGGCACAGCAGTGCCGTGCTCCAGCAAACTCTGGCCGAGCCCCTTGGAATAGCTCCGTGTGTTTCCCAAAGGCAATGCCATCAACACTCTCCTCCATACCTGCTTGTGGATATGAAAGAAGTGTCTTCTTCCCGTGCCTGTATTTTCAAACTATCTTTCATTTACCTGGCTCTAGAGAATGGCACTTGGATTAGATACAGACCAAATGGCCAGCTTTATTTACTGATAAAAAAATGCTTATTGGTGCATTCCAATGTGAAGAGAACCTTGAGCAACTGTGATGAAGGAACCTTGAAATTGACAATGCTCAGAATGTACATTTAGGTGCTTTTCTTTAGCAATGGGAACAGTAGCCTGGGACTTGGCTAATTCCTGTTCAAAACACCACCTGCGGCTTTTCTTGTGGCCCTGCTACTTTATTCCATACTTGAATTATTGTGAATATTTCTCTGGTAGTCGGTATAGGAGTCCCTGACATCCTGTTAGTGCCAATTTCAGCTTCTAGAAACATAATATTACATATTATGGATTATTTGTTTTACAGTTACACTAGCTCAACAAGTTAAATTGCTCAACTGGTTTAAACTCAACTACATTTGCGGCTTCAGGACTTCTGGTTTCTCTAAAACAGTGTATACATTAGTGAAGTGCCACTTGCCCTCAATTTCCCCTTTTCTAGAGATAAAAATCTGTTTTCTCCAAGCATTTTGCTTGAATTAATTTCTCAGCCGAAGGCAGTGTTTTTTCACCTTCAGACTCCTGCAATACTTCTGCAATGGCCAGCACCGACAGCCTCACTGCTCCTGTTATGTATGTGTGTGTGCACGTGTAAAACAGAACACCAGGCCTCACAACAAAAATACATATTCAAATTACAGGTTTACTGGCATCATGTCTTCATGCTGTGCTAAAATAATCTCCTGCAGTCTATATTCAGCGCTGCTATTTATGCATCCTGCATTTTGCTTAGCAGTAAGACGAAAAGAAAGCAGGCCACCATGGGCCTGGTGTTGTGAGGCTGTGAACAGCCTCCTCTCAGGGCACCTCCCAGCCTATTAGGATTGAGGGTGAGCGTTGTTTTCAGCAATGTATGTAGAATTATTATTTGCTGGCTTCAGTGCAGGGAACATGGGCCCGGACTCAGAAATGCGAAGAGGTTCAAGAGCAGATGCTCCAGAGTAGTTTGCTCTCCTATTTTCATAGCATTCACTCCCTCGAAGCCTCAGTGATAAGAAAAGGAAACTGCGGAAAACCTCTTACTGTTGGTTTATTTGCAGCTGGATAGCCCTAGCACTTATCTTAGAGGCTGGCTTTGAGCCCCTCCACAGCTACACAGGCAGAGCCAATGCCCACGAGCTGTGGGTCTGGGTGCTCACACCACTGGCACCCCACACAGATCCCAGGCCCTCCCTGCCTCCAAGCAGGAGGCACAAATGGTCACTTGGGGAGCCTTCGCTCACTTGGTAAGCCTTATAGATCCTGTGATCCTATGTTTTCTCGTTCTCCTCGTGCTTTAGTCCTGACATGCTTTAATCCCACCTGGGGCACTCTCAATGCCTTGTACTTGACTGGAGCCTCCCTTACATGGCCTCCCTCTGGTACCGCACGAACGCTTAATCAAGGTTCCATGTGTAATAAAGAGGAATAAAGCTAACAAGCTGGTTAGGTCACATCTCTGCACAGAGAAAAAAAAAATCCTTGCAAAGAGCCATCAGTGTTGTGATCTGGCTGACAAAATCCTCCAGCTGCAGAAAATTTGGCTTAAGGATCTTAGAAATAGGATAAGAGTTTATTTGCAAATTAAACTATGATGTAAGCTATCATCACTGACTAATTATAGCACTTCGCTTTTAAGTATGAGCATTTATTATACCAAATAATTCTGCAGGAGTCACTATCTAGGTTTTAGTAATGCTGTGGAGGAAGAAAGGAAAGAGCATTTGATATATTTTCTGATATTTGACTAATTCTGCTATTTGACTAATCTGCTCATGTTACCTAACCTTAGCTGTTCAGATGGTATACATGAATCTAAGCTCATAATCTGTGCTTTCTCTACACTGAAAGACAGGCACGGACAGAAAGTGACTTGTAAAACTTCTTCAGTGACAACCAGTTGACATGGGGCTACAGTATGCCACGGGAAAATGGCATGCATTGGCTATATGATAAAATATTTACATTAACCTATGACTTCAGTGTCAGAATATGAAGTGTTTTCACTTTCTCCATTCTTCAGAACAGTATGGGATTTCTTTCATACCCTAACTCCAGGTGCTCAGGTCCCAGGTGTTTTGTCTCACTGTGGTATGTAAAGAAAATAAAAATAAATCAAAAAATAATTATTTGTGTATTCCTATTAGTAGATGAACTCAGTAGAACTCAGCTTGTGAGCTGGAAATTTCCTAGACTTTTTCCTTTTTTGTCAACAAAATGAAAAAAACAAACATTCCTCCATACCTTTGACAACTACTTTAAACTTGCCCTGGGGGCTGGGAGGCATTTCACCCGTGTGAATGGTAACCTAGTAAAATGCCAGTGGTGACACCGCATCCTAACATCTAGCTGCGCACACAAAGAAATTGCAAACTGCAAAGTGATCGCATCAGAGCAGCGGGGAATTGCAGGGAATGCAAAGATTCAGTCCTCATAAATGTAAAATCCTGCAAAAAGGAGAAACAAAAAAAAAATAGAAAGCAAAGGACAGGTGGGAAAGAGTTCAAAGAATTCATAAAAATAAGTTTATTGTCATTTTGTCTTCCTGTTAGGCAGTGATGTTGTTTTGTTCATGTAACCAAGCAATACAGTTGTCACGAGGCAGGTGGGAAATCAGAAGCAGGAGTGTGTCATGAGATCTCTGCTGTCAAGCCATGAAAAGGATTTCAGCTGATGGCACTGGAGTATCTGTCATGACTGAGGTAATTACCCCACTGAGCCTTGTCTCTAGCAATGGGCAATGTCAGAGGCTGCAGAGGAATTACTCTACTATGAAGCCTGAATGCGCTTGTGGAAGTGTAGACTCTTCCCTGGGCTGTGGTTAGCAGATTGCATCATTTGCTTATTCTTGTCCTCATCCCTTTAGTTATGTGACTGTCTTATTGATCATAAACTCATCGAGCCTCTTTATTGATCATAACCTCTTATCCAGCCAGATACCCTCAGTATCTGGGTGTAATAATGAAGTCAGTCACCAAGAACACCAGACCCTATACAGCAGGTCCCAGCTCTGACAGCTAAATAGGTGGGAACTGGGGCGACCTGAAGCTTACAACATAAACTCCTTGGCATTGCAGAGAGACATCCACATGAGCAGAGACCTGTGTGGCCCGATACTGTTCAACGGAATAATGTTGTATCAAATCTCTTAATCTTTGCTTTGTGCTAAGTCAGCACTCCCTATTGAAGTGAAGGGCAGAGCAATTAAGCAGCAAAGGCCAGACCAGGATCTCAGATGAGAGTTGCCAGCAGGTCAAGGGAGGTGATCCTCCTCATCTGCTCAGCCCTGGTAAAGCCTCACCTGGAGTCCAGTTCTGGGTTCCCCAGTACAAAAGGGAAATGGAGCTGCTGGAGCAAGTCCAGAGGAGGGCTACAAAGAGGATTGGAGCATCTGTCATACAAGGAAAGGCTGAGAGAGCTGGCCCTGTTTAGCCTGGAAAAGAGAAGACTGAGGGGAGACCTCATCAATGTGTATAAATATCTGAGGGGAGGGTGTCAAGAGGATGGAGCTGGTCTCTTTGCAGTTGTGCCCAGCGACAGGACAAGAGGCAATGGGCACAAACTGAAGCAAAGGAGGTTCCGGCTCAATATGGGGGGTCCCTCGTTTACCATGAGGGTGACAGAGCACTGGGACAGGCTGCCCATAGAGGTTGTGGAGTCTCCTTCTCTGGAGATATCCAAAACCCACCTGGATGTCACCCTGCACAATGTGTTCTAGGTGATCCTGCTTGGCAGGGGGGTTGAACTAGAAGATCTCCAGAGGTCCCTTCCTACCCCGGCCGTTCTGTGATCCTGTGATCTCAAGATCACAACCGATTGTGTTACTGTGCATATTAACACTGCAACAGCACGGAGCATTTCTCAGCTTGGAAGGATGGCGAGCGGTTGTTCTCCGCTGTGCTCTGTGGTTGCACAGCCAGCTGAACCCGCATAGAGCTAGCCCAGATGCATCTACATACTCTGCATTATAGATAAACCTCACAACAGTGACAGAGAGCCTGCCTGCTGAGCAGTGTGACTGCCCTTTTGGTGCCTCAAATAGAAACCTGGACTACCTCTGTCTAACTTTATCGAAACTTGGAAAAAAAAAAACACACAAAAAACACACACACACACACACACACACACACACACACACACACA
>NC_048894.1:137018603-137144470 GCF_011077185.1 Oxyura jamaicensis | reverse complement strand
AAAAAAAAAAAAAAAAAAAAAAAAAAAAAAAAACATTGAACAGGTTTCAGTGTCAAGTGTCATTTCCAACCCTTTAGGGATAAATGTGGTGCAGGAATAGCTTCCAGAAAGCGATGAGTAGCACTGCAGTCTCCAGAGAGGACTCACTTCTGCAGGTCTCGTGGTAGACTGCATCTGCAGTGAGCACAGGATTAGGAACGATATCTGAGGGGAGAAAGTGATCTCCCAAAAAGCAGGTGAAACCCTAACCCTTCCTTCTAATCACCCAGACTTTGTGAGTCATTACCCTTGGGTGAGAGGAAATCTCTGTCCGTATATCTTGGTCAAAATTGAGTGCGGGGGGGCAGAGGGAAGGGCGCAGAGTGAGTGAAGTCTTAGGTGTCATGTGTCCAGCTGATCTAATGCAAAAATAGAAAGGAATCAGGGGAAAAGAAACCCTGTGAAGACAAGCCAAGAGGGAAAAAAAAAAAAAGAAAAAAAAAAAGGAAGCAACACCACCACACACTGCACCTTCTGCAGACATCATCCTCAGAGGAGCCAAATCCACTCGTTCCTGCCTTGATTACTTTGGGACAGTAGGCAAATTCTGGCATAAAAGAAAGTAAGAGGCTAACTCAAGACACCTGGCTGTAGAAATTAACAACTGTGGCCTAAAGCATATGTTAAACGTATTTCACATCAAATCAATTCAGTTTTCTTTCTGAGGACAAGCAAAGCAGGCACACCCCCCAAGAGCTGCATCACCCCATCTGTAGCACGGCAGAGGGGAAGCCAGACGGAGCTTCCTGGGAACCTCATTGGACAGCAGTGAGAAGACATATAACAGCATTTTCCTCGCTTTCTCATCAATGCAAATGCACGTAAACTCCCCCATGAATGAACTGTGCAATATGTTTTCTAGTCCTGTGGTTTTAAGCACGATACAGGACAAGACTCTGCTAGATGTGCTCCAGAGGATTATCCCGTAGCTGGCCCTGTTACGGAAAGCCTTATGCACAGACCCACTGCCCATTCTCAACCATGCGCAGCTGATCCTCTGCCAGGTACCATGGTCTGCAGCCAATCTGAGGTATTCACAGGAATGTTTGGCCAAGAATGTAGTTAAAGAGCTAATGGACAGCATTATATAAAACATCCAGGCCTTCCCCTTGAACCGGTGGGATTCACTTCTTGTCTTTCATGGGCCGACAACCTATGTGTTGTTTCACTGAGTAAAGGCAGACGAGACTGTTCATCCTTATGCAGGCAAGAAACTGAGCTGTCAAAGGCTTCAAGAGTGCAGGGAGGAGCTAGCAAGCAGACAGAAGTACTTCAGCTTCCAAACAAATACTAATAGGTTGAAACAGGTATTGAAAATGCCCGTTTACCCTTGAAGTTGCTCTTCAGGCAAACTGAAAGAAAGGACTCCACAACGCTCCTGGGCTGTTCTCACCCCTCACAAGCCCTTTTGGTACACAGACTAGAAGGAAGAAGCTTGAGGGACATCCTCCCTTCATCTCTCTCCAGGCCTGGAGCTCACGGGGACTGCCTTTGAAGTCTCAGGCCAAACACTTCAGGGACCATCTGCCAGCTCAGCTTCCTTTCTTGAACAGCTATGAAAGCTTATTCCCACCAGGGGTGGATCTGCAGCTGGTGGTAATACTGCTGGATGTAGCTGTATTGCCACTCCTCTGACGTGATGTCCTAGAGGGCCCTACTGCAGCATGGATCCTGAGGATACTTGAAGTCTTCATTGATATTTCCCCTTCCCTGTAGCCTGGTCAGATTGTTGAGTAGCCTGAAAACCTTTGGCTGCTTCAGATACTTACCTTGGGCATGGAAGGGACATTTGAGACCAGCAGTTATCTTCCAGTCATGCTGCATCATGGACAAACTAGGCACGTCCTGGTATGATGCCCACCATGAATCAAAGCTATTTAGAGCTTTCTGTTCAAAGATTTAGCTGTGTATCGTTTGTTCCTGGGTAATCTCACAGCATTGAAACCATTGCCATCCCTCTGTGCAATGACTGGCCCAGGAGGGACTTGAAGTCATGGAAACTACTGGAGAGATTGGTGGATCTGGACCCTCTTTTCCACAGGACCTTGCTCTGTTACTGCCTTGTGTCTGTAGCCAGCTTCATATGAGGGAGCAAGAGGTTCAGACCTCGCTCTGGAGGCAGTCTGGAAGGCCCACTTCTGGCTAGGTTGAGGAAGGAGAGAAAACAGAGGAGACTTTGGGGCAAAAGGTAAAGGCTGCAATTGATGCTTAACGAGGGTCATGCTGAGAGCAATCGCAGTAAACAGCAAACTCGCCAGAGACCTTGGCAAGGAGGCAAGCACAGTCACAAGTGCAATGCTCGTGGTGGAACTGCCATCCTGGTGGTGGCCTGAGCACACAGAGGAGAGCAGCTCTGCCTTGCATGCAGAACTCACCCGTGGACACTGGGAAGGCCCAGACTCCCTCAGAGTGCCCTACTCACATCCCCTGCCCTCAGGCAGTAGCTGGGCCTGCAGGCTGTTTTATTGCGAGTGGGAATTGCTGGACAACCTGGTGTAGCTGTCTGCACCTCCCCACGCTGAGCGAGAATGAGTCTGCCCCGGTGAGGCCAGGAAAGCTGATGCAGTCCTGGAAAGCTCTCCCTGTACAGAGGTCCTGTGTCCTGCTGCTGCTTGCTCCCAGCTCTCAGAGCCTTAGTCGTCATATCAGACACCATTAGCCCTCTAAGCAGGGACTAAAGGCAACCACTCCTCAACAACCTGCCTCTGTCCCTTTCCACCTGATTGTACACACTGAGCTCTGCCTTTATGACCTCATCCTGATATCAGGGATGGTGAAAGCCATGTGGAGTCTCTCCATGATGATGTGTCAGGACACTGAGAACACCCACAGCCCTGACCTCCCCAGGCCTCCCTCCCTACCCATGGCCTAAGACCCCCTTTCAGCCCCCCTGGGACACAAGAGAGTCAGGCTGTGATGGCTACATGATGGCTGATCTAGAGTCAGGCTACATGTCCAGCTGAGGAGGACACCTCCCTCGCTGTCTTTTTTGGACATGGGCTCGGGCTGGACGTGCATTGCCTGGCACAACCGCAGGTGAGTGTAGGGAAATTAAGTGGCATGGTGTCATGCCTACCCAGAATCTCCTCTTCACGTTGTCCAGGCTGGCAGCTGGCATCCTGGGTGCAAACATGGGTCCACTGATCTCCTTGCAGTTGGCTTGAGGCAGCTCATCAGACACTGTGGGGTGCTGCTACAGAGAAATGCTCTGATCAGCGGCCTGAGGACGTGCAAAGGGACAAGACTGCAAGCCCCACTATGACACTTCTGGAGGTCTCTGCACCATCAACAGCAGACCATGGACATAACACACATCAAGGTGGGACCTCCAAGTGCCTCCCCACTGGCCTCCCTCATCCAAGTCCGTATCTAAGCTGTAGATACACTGCAGATGAGACACCCTATCAAGGGTTATGCAGCAACAGGGCAACTAGTGGACTAGGACTTTGGGGTGCAATTAAAGTGTCACCATGAAAATATGAATGCTCTGTTTGTGACTCTGAGGACAGCTAACTCTGAGCAGACTCTGAGCAGAACTCCTCATGGAAGGGTAAACCGAAATATTGTCTGGCTTTGTTGAAGATGGACTGTACATACAGCTTGAAGGGCCCTCTAGCTGATTTGAGACCAACTATAAAAAAATAAGCTTTCCTAAGCAGGGTTATTTCTGCCATGACTTTAATCTTTTCACATCTAGTGTTGCTGATGAAAAAGCTATTTAAAAAAAACCTCAAGCACTTTTCCCTTTATACAATTCTTTCCCCCTATCCCACTGTCCTCATACTTAAAACAGCAAAAACAGTCTTGCTCAAGCTTTCCAGAAACAATTTCACCTTTGGGCAGAGACTAAGCACATAACTCCTCAACCCAGAAAAACAGAAGTTTCAGTCTGTTCTGAGTAACAGAGGAGTAAAGCCCAGGGGACTAGAATGGAAACAGCATTGTGCAATAGAAACGATAGTCTGCTGCTTTTCACAATATTACTCTTGCTGGATTTTTTTTTTTTTTTCTAACAAATTAGAGCTACCCAAGGATACAGGGAATGATAGCAACTGACCTTTAAAAAGGGCTAGCTCCAAGAAAGTACATAGTTATCACATGAGCTCCATGCAACTCCTCACCCATAGATACCTGACTTCCAGAAGTCATCAGAACTTAAACATTATGTGCAGAGGTGGAGTTTTAGGTGTTCACAAAATTTTAAGCTCATTAATGATGCTTCTGCAGACTTTTGGAGCCTTGCAAGTTGAGTGATATCTGATCTGTGTCTAGGAACAACTTTCTGGCACACAGAGTTCTCTAAATCGTTCTTTTTAGGTCTTTTTAGGGGGAGGCATGGCTCTAAAAAACGAGGAGAAACAGTGCATTATAAAAAGACATCTTAAAAAAAAAATGGAATTTTGAAACAGAAAAAAAGAACAAAGAAAGCTCAAGTACATAATTTTACCTACATTGAAAAATGTTAATGATGGCTTTGTTATGCTGCAACAAATGTGCTTTTCTAAAAATGCCTACCAGATTGCGGAGGAACTGGGACGATATAAGGATTTCTAAGATTTTAGAATTAGAAAATACGATTTTTTTTTTTAGAATTTCAGGATTTATTTTTATTTTTATTTTTGGCAGGGTAACAAAGAGTAATTCCCACTTTCCACCTTACATGCTGCTTATGATCATAATTTACCAGCTGGCACTAACACAGAAGAATATGGCTCCCTGCTATGTGGTATACCTTACATACTGTTGTTTGTTTCCAGTATTTCTTGTCAAGCAAACACTGCACATTTCATACACCATGAGATTTCAGTACTGGACTAAATAACTACATAAATAAATAAATGGGAACTTTCTCTAAAGATCATAGAAAGTGCCTTGCAGAGACATCTGGTATGTGCAGAGAGATGGACTGGATGATTTCCTACTCTTTCCCCATGTACACTGTGAGACTAAGAGTTTCCAGAACTTGGCATAAAACACAACCTGTCACCCGAATTCAGTTGCCACATGGCTTGCACAACTCTTTGTTAACTAGTTGTCTAGTCTCTTCAGCGTCGATTATATCAAATCTGTTGTGCCACGAAAAAAAATGTCCATATGACCAGTTGTCACTGTTACTATATTGGATGAGCATAAAGTGCCCCAGAAATGTGACAATAATTAAAATTACTGATGGGAAACTTTAAAAATCAAGGGCTTCCTCCTTCAATCGAGTTATCCATTTACAAGGCTCCAGCTTGTGCCCGTTACTCAGACAGAGCTTGCTGAAGTCAGTAGAACTAACCATAGCAGACAATGCGGTATTAAGCCCTGGGAAAACATAGTCTTCTTTTCCAGTTTCACAAGAGCTGGAAATTAACTTACTCAATTCTTTTAAAGAGATCTTATTTCTTGGGGCAGGCATGTTCTGGGGCCTGCAGTTCTAGGTATCTTATATTTTCTATCCTTTTTTAGTCTTTATTGACTACTACAGTAACTGATTCGAACAGATGATGTAACTGCACGATATAGATGCTTGAAATGGCTATGGAAGCCTTCATCTTTAATGTTTTATGACATGCTGAGAATTTGGAAATTCTCTGCCTGCACATTATTTACTGGTATCTTGCCATTTTGTAGCTTGGATCAGTGAGAGCATCTACCTCATCTTGCTCTATCTGATACTAATCCATTCTCCCAGGCATTTTAAATGTGCTTCTTATTATAGTATTCCTGTATTTAAATATCCTTTCATTTTATCTTCAGGTTAATTATACCTTTTGAGAAAATCTTAATCTGTATTTCTCCCGTTGTATATATTTTTTAATCTACTCCACTCAATACAACTGATGACAATCAGCACATGGCAAAATATTTTTTCACAGAGTCACCAGAAAACTGACAGAATTGAACACCTATCCCAGTTCCTGTGCACTTTGTATCTTGGCCATACTAATACATATTTATCAATATTGACATTTATTAGTATTGCATATATTTTTCATGCCTGGTCTAAAGATATATTTTGCTATCAATGGATTTGGCAGATATTTTACTTTTTCAAAGGCCTTTGTCCTTTCTTCTTCAGGTGCAAGTCAGAGTACATTTCTACACTAAATTTTCTCCAATGGCAAAATTGATCTAAATTCTCTGTGTTTCCCATGACGCTTGCTGCTGCTGCCACATCAATCTTCTGCCATGCTTTTTGTGCAAATACAGCCATTTGTGGGGCAACACTGCAAGACAGATTGGTAAAATGAGGGGTGCTAAAAATAAACTCACCAGAAAGAACACTTTTGGCAAGAGAGATTAGCTGGTAAATGTAGGAAAGTAGTGGATCCTCAAACAGGGGGAGTTCTTCAGAACATGATGAAAGATCAGAGACACAAATGTGTTTGTCAGAAGAGAAAAAGCTGAGGATGTCTCTTTCTCCCTCAAAACAATGAACTGGAGACCAGATGATGGCAGAGGCTGTAGGAAATATAAAATTATCAACAGGAAAAAAAAAAAAAAAAAAAAAAAAAAAAAGGTGATTGGCTTTGGAGATTTTATGTTTAAGATGTTGGAATATTCACTAAAAGATTTCAGAGAGAGTCAGATGTGGGATCAGACGGATGGAAACATTTAGCCATCATGTTTGATTCTCTTCCAATATACGTGAAAAGAACTGAACATAAACACTTGAAGTTCTGGCCCAGGATGCAGTACCCTTTCATATGAGATACGAAGCTATGCTGAGATCAGCAGTCCATACTAGCATAGATTATGAGAATATACTATATTAACAGGTTATCCATGTCACACCCATTCTCCATTCCCTTCCACCAAGGGAAAAAGCACTTTTCTTTCTCAGTTCTGTCCACTCACCTCCTCTGTGCATGCTGATATGACTGCTGCCCTTCCACATTCCACAGTGTGCTGTGTGTGCTTGTATCTTTTTAGGGCGTACCAGCTGCTTTGTTTGGAGGGCAGCATTTTTGTATTCTGATATACTACTTTGTACTTTTCTGCCAGCAGCTGTATTAAATACCCAGCTATCTAGACAGAATGTTTCAATCCTAGATGTTCTCCAGAAAATGATTTGGAAAGATAGTCTTGTTTGTTTTCATAAATTTTGTATACTTCAAAAAATGCACTGTGCATGAGGTATTTCCTCTTTGTTAAAAGGTCTGGGCAGCCCCTACTTTTCCTCAGTACCTCTTTGTCATCCTGTTCTATAATAGTAAGAAGAAAGCAAGCAAACACATAAATATATCCTCCCTATAAATCAAAACAAACGTCTGACATTTTTTGGGTGTATGGCTTGTGTAGAAAAGATTCTCCTTCCTCCCTGTGCTTTCTGTATTTTGCTAATTGACTATTTTGAATGCTTCTGTCAAAAAGCACCTACTTAGCTGCAGGGTCTCTGCTGCATAGCTCTCAGGAGGGCAGCTGGCTGGAGGTTTCTGTTTTGTCCCTCATCAGCTTCAAGGAGAAACCATCTGACCGCCACAATGACCACTCTATCTCCCAGAGCAGAATTTTAAAACGCCTGGACTCTGCTCCCCTCCTGTTTTCCAGCATTAGCCAAGAGACCTCAGAATATTTTTACTGAATTGCTGAATCCCTCTGGACATTTAGAAACCAATACATTACTGCATTACTTTGCTTTTGTTGTTGCTGTTTTTCCTTTTAGTGCAATTGGCAATTGCACATTTGAGTTGGTAAAATGGTCTGCTGTTCCTGTCCCAGTCATAATTTGCCTTATCATACTATTCTGTATGCTGTCTCTTCCCCTCGTTTTCTACCCCTCATTCGTCTTGTCTTTCCTTTTGCCCCCTCGTTTTATGGACGTCACTTCTCTACTTCATTTCTCTGTACCAAATGTAATGCATAAGAAGTATCCAAGACTTTACCCAGCAAAGTTATATATAACATTTTTCTGCTTATCTTGTTGAGATAATACAGTGGCACTACTGACAAGCCTTTAAAGACAGGTACACGTTTGCAATAGCAGAGCCCAAGTAACTCCCCTTGCTACTAGCTTTCACAAGCAAAGAAGAAACTGCCATTGTTTGCATAACAGCAAAACTTCAGCATAATTTTATTGCTGTTACCCTCATTTCCCATTTGCCCTCCCCATTTGTTGTAATTGCCTATTCTGTTATTTCAGATTTAGTGTCTCACCATGGAAAGACTTGTATCCGCACTTAATTTTAATCCACACTGGAAGCAGTCCTGCTGACTTAAATAGATCTATGCACATAAATGAAGCTAAGTATATGTGCAATCCTTTAGCAGACCATACATTGCAAATTCCACAGGAAAAGCATGGCACATTTTATTCATTTTACAACATTTGCACATTAAATGAAGGTTGGATAATTGGTAACTATTTACAGAGTTAAGCTTTTAGGTGTCAAACCAGCTTAACGGAAGCACCACTGTTCATCTATAACCAGGGGATAAACTCCGGTTCTGGAGAATTCAGAGTTGACGTTAGAAAGTATGAATGATTAACTGGAGAAAACAAAAGACACAAGATTTAAGACCAATGTAATAACTACATATACATAACTTACAGCACGCCAGGGGAGAGTGATTTGGAGTTGACCTGAAGTAAAGGTCAACAAAACAGAGGTCAACAAAAAAGACAGCTACGGTATTATTGCAGATAGGGAGTCCTGTGAGAAAAGTCAGGAAGGTCAGCAGCAAAAGGAAAAGGAACCCAAGAGTGGGGCAGCTGAGCACATCAAACACCCCTTTAAAATAATCTATGATTATTCTCACCCCGGCACCCAGAAGCTAGACGCTGACTGCAGTTATGGAAAGGGAGAACAGGGCTGCACAATCAAAGCTGGGGGGCTACTGGGCAAAATTTTGGACCGGGTTATCTTTCCAGTGGCCTGATCATGAGCTGGCAGCGTGCCCAGGTGGCCAAGAAGGCCAACGCCATCTTGGCTTGTATCAGTAGTGTAGCTAGCAGGACCAGGGAGGTGATCATTCCTCTCTGCTCTGCTGATGCCACACCTTGGGCACTGTGTTCAGTTTTGGGCCCCTCAGTACAAGAAGGGCATTGAGGCCCTGGAACATGTCCAGAGAAGGGCTACGAAACCGATGAAGGGCCTGGAACACAAGTCCTGTGTTCCAGGAGTGGCTGAGGGAACTGGGGGTGTTTAGTCTGGGGAAGAGGAGGCTCAGGGGAGACCTTATTGCTCTCCGCAACTGCCTGAAAGGAAGGTGTGGGGAGCTGGGGGTCGGCCTCTTTTCACAGGTAACTTGCAATAGGACTAGAGGGAATGGCCACAAGTTCCACCAGGGGAGGTTTAGGTTAGAAATGAGGAGACATTTCTTCAGAAAGAGCAGTCAGGCATTGGAACGGGTTGCCCAGGGAAGTGGTGGAGTCACTGTCCCTGGGGGTGTTCAAGGAAAGGTTGCATGTTGTGCTTAGGGACATGGTTTAGTGGGTGACATTGGCTGTAGCATAATGGTTGGACCAGGTGATCTTGAAGTTGTCTTCCAACCTTAATGATTCTATGATTCAGTGCCATACCATGGCACCAAAGCTCTGCTTGCTCATCTCCACAACCGCACCAGCCCTCAGCGGCCCGACCCCGCCGAAACGCCTCAGCAGCTCGCTCTCCCCCGGACACCTTTACCCGTTACCGGGTACCAAGTCCACACAGTGTTAAATAATTATGTATTAAATAAAGGACGGCGGGAAGGCACGGCGGGGGGGGGGAGGGCACCCCCAATACCCCACCGAGCCGGGGGTGGCGGGCAGCGACTGTGGCGATCTGGTCCCGCCCCGAGGCGGCGCCGCCGCCGCCATACGCGTGAGCTCAGCGCGTCGCGGAAACCGACGGCCCCGGCGCCGCCTCCCCTCGGCGGGCAGGGCCGGCCCCGGCAGCGCCGCCCCGTTCTCTCTCTCGCCTTCTCTCCCTCACACACAGGGACACGGACACGGGGAGACGCTTCCTGCGCCGGGCCGGCTTCTTCTGCCGCCGCCCCGCAGGTACTCGGCGGCGGGAAGGCGTCGTCCCCCCCCCCCCCCCCGCCCCCGGTCCCCCGCCGGGGGCTGGCAGCCGCCGCCCTGAGCGTGGCGGAGGGGGGCGAAAGGGGAAGGGGGGGTGGAGCGGAGCCGCCTCTGGGCGGGGGAGAGGGGGCCGGGGGGGGGGGTCCGGGGAAGGTTCGAAGGGGGGGGCGCTGCCCCTCGCATTGCTGGAGGGTGAAGTCATCGAGCCCATTGTCTCCCCCCCGGGCGGGGCGAGGGGCCTGTCCCGCCCCGAGGAAGAGGAGGAGGAGGAGGAAGATAGGGAGGGGGGTCCGGCCCGTGCCGCCCCCCAGCCCGAGGGGAGCCGCCGGGTGGGTTTCCTCCTGGGGGTGGTGGTGGTGGTGCAGGGGGGGAGCCCCCGGGGAAGTCATGCGCTGGAACTTGCAGGGCAAAGCCCAGCCGGCCCTTCCCCGGCGCTTCTGCGGCCCTGGCGAGGAGAGGTGGCGGTGTCCGGGGGTGTTGGGACCCCGGTTCCCCCCCGTGGAGGTGCGGGGGGGGACAGGAGGTGGCAGCGGGGGCGGTTTCCTTGCCCCCGTCCCCCCGCAGCAATGGGGGTTTGCACCTGGCAGCGCGGCGTGCTGCGGGCGCGCCGGGAAAAGATGGGGGAAAACGGGGGGAAAAACGGAGAAAAATGGTGAACGACCACGGGAAGGGCAGCAGGAGGGTGTGGGGGAGTGCGTGTGGGGTCCCGGTGCCACACGGTGACCTGGAAAGCTGGGGGGGGGGGGCCCGGCCAAGGGGCAGTGGGGAGAGGGCAGCCCCTGAGCAGAGAGATGGGCCTCCCTGTCCCCGGGGTCGCTGGCTGGAAACGTGCCTGGGTTTCCCTGCGAGGAGCACAGCAAATCCTGGGGCTGGTAAAATACCGGAGCTGGCGTTGGAAGCGATTAGGGCTTTATCTCGGTTGTCATCGAGGACAGCAGTATTTTTTTTTTTTTTTGAAAGGCAAAGGGCAGGTTGGGAAATGGAGCTTGCAGGATTTACTTCTGCAGAGGAGCCTCATAAACTCATGTTTTAAAAATACCCACTTTCATAATTTTTACTTAAAACTTTTTTAGAAAAAAAGTTTCATTTTTTGTCAGATAAAGAGCTGTATTTCCCTATCTGATGAAATGCTGTGGTGGTGTTGTTGCTGCTCAGTGGAAAAGAAGGCTTTCGGTTCAACGTTCAGAGGTACAGAGGCTGAGCTGCCCACTTCACGGAATTCACTTGCATACGTAGAATTGATGGTTGTGTAACAGCACTTGCTGCATTCTGAAGTTTTACCATTATTTCACTCGTAAACATTTATATACTTGCACTTGAAACTTTCAGAAAGCTGAGAAACTGCTTTGTTTTAATTGCACGTGAGCTAGACCCATTTGGACCAGAAAATGAAAATGAAAGTTTTTTTTGCATAATGGCAATAATGCTGCTCTTCAGCTCACTGAAAGGTTTACAGGAAATCCCTCTTCTTTATGTGCGTTTTTTGAACCATGCCAGAGTTTTAGCAGTGCTTTATAAAACTCAGCATCTGTAAAACGCTGAATTCTGACTCTTGTCTTTACGTCGTCAGCTGGTTTTGAGTTTGAGGACATCAGATCATAATTTCTATGAGGGGGAATTGAAATGTGTATATGCGGTTTTCTTCCATCCACTTCCCCTTAAATCCACTAGACAAACAATGCTTTTCTTGTATAGAGCAGTCATCAGATTGTATTTAATTATGCTTGTTGAGGCACAGGAGGAAGGAAGGCACTTGATAGATGTATTTGTTTACCTTCATGGTGTGTACAAATCCTTGTCTCTGCCTTAGTAAATGAATCATTAAAACTCCCTTAGCCGTGGGATTCCCAGTTAGCGTTAAGATATGCGTTAGGACAACTCGTTTTGTGCGAATATTTTCAACTTGTGAAAAGCACAAGTCCTTGAATTCTTTTGTCAGTTGGGTAGAGCCTTCTGATGGAAAATGGGCAAGCTTTTTTACATTATTCATTAACAGTATTTTACTATTTAACATGGCAAAAACTTTAGACTTTGAATTTGTCAAGTGGGTAGGGGATTCTTCCTAACCTTTCATTTTCCCCTTCCCCCCCCCCCCCCCCCCCTTTACTTGAGCTTTTTTGATCTTCACGAAGTCTTATTAAAAAGACTCTTGACAAGGATACCTTTTCTTTCTTTCCAGTAGGATGCCTGAATCTTTTCAAAGGAGACTTCAGAATCCTCAATTGGAAGTGCTAAGAAAGGTCTTTGAACTCTAAACTGCAGCTACGCTGTGCTGTGCCACAGTCTGATGGCTTTTAGCCAAGCTTGTGGTCTCTATTATGGGGTCAGTTTACTCTGGCCCATGGTCAGACATCCGTAATTAGCTTTGTGATTGGTTTTCTGAATTGTACCTAAACACTGCATACCAGCTTAGTAGGAGAAATTTTAATACCTGACTGGAACAAATTGATGGATACGTGTTTTAGGTTTTCCATTTCTTAGTGTGATTTCTGGCATGTAGCTGAGTTATGAGTCAGTCAGATTCGTAGGGTAAGCAAATGCTCTATGAAGGACTAATAAAAATAGTCATTCTAACACTGGCGTATCCACAAGGAAGTTAATGTCACTTTTTTTTTTCCTCTTTTTGTGTTTGTCTTAGGTCTAAGTTTCTGTTGTCACTTCTGTATTAACTGATGGAAGATGTGTAGCTGACTGAAGTGGTGTACGTAACACGGCTTCAAGATCCGGTGAGAATGGTGTTGGGTCTAAAGTCGCTAGATGCGTCTGAATCGCACCCGGAGGTAGACTTCTACTAAGAAGGTAAAATGTTACACTGAGCCTTAGCGAAATGGTTGTTTTTAACTGTGTTGGCCTTTGATTTCAGCAGTGTGCTTTTTGTTTTTTTTTTTCTTTTCCCGTATGAAGAATATGAAGGAGGCTCTGTCAGTTCCTAGGAAATTGTTTTTTTAAATGTTCCTGAGATTTCACAAGAGGGGACTTCCTTCTATTTTTGATTCTTCGAAGTGGAAGTTTTATCCGTCATCTAACCTAATGTCAGTTGATTTCTAGTAGTTTATCTTTCAAGTCATTGGTGAAATAATCTTTAAGGAAAACTGATTTTTTTTTTGGCGTTGTAGATAGGTTAGATTTCATATATTCTGTGCTCTACTTTAACTCAAAGAAAGAAAGCTCCAAATAAATCTGTTTAGTTTGAACTAAGGAATCCAGCCCCAACCAGGCTTCTATGCATTTTTCTGTTCAGAGTAGAATTTCAGTCTTTTCCTCCTAAGTTGTCATTAAAAGGTTACTTCAGAAGATTTCTCTAGTCACTCTTATTTATTCTCAGTGTCTTCTAAGTTATTTGGTCTCTGGTCTACTGCTTATATTTATCGAGAGACAGATTTATTCCAAACTTCTGAAAAATTGACGCTCACCTTGTTATCCTAGGCTTCCTTGTAAGGATATTTTTTTTTAGTTGACAAGATCAGTGGAAGAGACTTTCATCATCTGAGTCGTAAGACGGCTTAGTCTTCTTTCTTCAGTGATCTCTGGTTGTTTCATGTATGTGTGTGGCATTTTTCAGGCACCGCAGAACTGTGTTTCACCTTGGTTTTTATTGCTGGTCCTTCTCTGGCATGCTCACTTCTCTTAGTGCAGTGGGCTCAGTGTAGTGACTCAAGGATTTAAAACACAACAATGATATCTAAAAAGAACTGTAAATGTGATGTGGGACTAGAGTATTACAGGCCTTAATGACAAGTTTTTTATTGTGTGCGTGACTTAAACTAGCTTGAGTTCTTGAAAGACGGAATTGAGAGAAGAAGAAAGCCCCACAGCTGAGCAGAAAGATGTCATTTGTGGTACCACTCTCGCTTTCCTCATTAAGACCAGAGAGGAAGGCTTTCACTCTCTTCTGCTCGACTTTTGTGGAAGTTCTACGAGAAGATTTAACCCTATCTTGAGGTTTATCCACCGAATGAAAAAGTAGGAGTGCTGCTTACGTTACTCTTTTGCAGTGGAAGAGTTACAGTAGGCTTTTCCACTCTTAACCTGTGGATTGAAGTCAGCCATCTGCTGGATGACTCTTAGCATCTTGATGAACGGGGAGTCTAAACACTGCAACTGCAATTGCCTTTTACGAGGTGAGCATAGATAGAGAAGAATATTTTTTTTTTTTTTCTGAAGGATGAGTTTCTAGCAGGTTTCCTGCGTTTCTAGGTATATTACACCAGACTGGAAAGCTGACCGAAGAGTTGCTTTATCCTAAAGCAACCAAGCAAAGAGATGTAATGAAATGAGCTTAAAAAAAATACATGTGCACAGGTGTTTCCTCAGGCATTAAAACTTCCTTTCTTTAGAGGCCATCCTCTAATGATGTCTTCAGCAAGGTGGTAGAGCACCACTGGAGCCCCTCTCCTATGCAGACAGGCTGAGGGAGTTGGGGTTGTTCAGCCTGGAGAAGAGAAGGCCCCGGGCAGACCTTACAGCGGCCTTCCAGTGCCTGAAGGGGGCTACAGGAAAGCTGGGGCGGGACTCTGTGTCAGGGGGTGTAGGGATAGGACGGGGGGATGGTTATAAGTTGAAAAAGGGGAGATTTAGATTAAATATTAGGAAGAAAATCCTTACTCAGAGGATGGTGAGGCCCTGGCACAGGCTGCCCAGAGAAGCTGTGGATGCCCCGTCCCTGGAGGTGCTCAAGGCCAGGCTGGATGGGGCTTTGAGTGTGAGGTGTCCCTGTCCATGGCAGGGGTTTGGAACTGGGTGATCTTTAAGGTCCCTTCCAGCTCAAGCCATTCTATGAATCTGTGGGCATCTTGCTGAAATAAATTTGAAGGGCATCTTGCTGAAATAATTACTTGTAGCAATTGAATTTGGTACAGTCACTTGTTTTTGGTGTGTGTGTTTTTTTTTTTCTGTTTGTTTGCTTCCTACGTGAAGCACCGCTCTGCTAATGCAAGTATCCTGTTATTGTTCAGCACAAACTGTCATTGTGGAACTATGTCAGTTCTGTTTCCATTTATAGTTGAGATAAATTACTGTTAAACAAACATTTTTCCATAGGTCCTTTAGCTGCTCCCATAAGGCAGATTAGAGCTCTTACTCTAAATTGGAGCCCCTGGCTGTCCCCTTCAGTTTTTCCATTTATTGAATAAAGAGCTGCTTCAGCAAGAGGAATAGCTCTGGACACACTGTCTGCCATAAGAATTACGTTGCTTTGTTCTCATTGAGATTCATCGATGCTGCATATTCTCAGTAAACAAAAATACCAATTTTAAGTTTGTCACTTAACGCTCAGGTTTTTCACAGAAAATCAAACTGTGCAAGCCACATCAAGTTAATCAAGCTCTATTTTTATCTGAACATGCTTAATCTGTAGGAGTTCCAGTTACACTGTTCGGAGAGAGGCTTCTGCTGAGACAGATTTACCTCATATGTTTTCAAGAAAGGGTTTGTAGGGAGCGTGATACGGTCCTGCACTCAGGGGGATCAGCTGAACAGTGGAGGCTGAGGTGAGACTGAAGATCCTGCCTGAGCCCTGGGGGCTTTCTGGTGCTACCTGGCTAGCATTTTAGGTATGATGGCATCACAGCATTAGTGCTGCTGCACCTCATTTTTATTTTATACATATTTATACGTGCATGTCTATACATACATACATACATAAATGTGTTCATAAATATAAATTCAATTTGTTAGCTGTCTGCTTTTAGGCAAGTAAGAGTCTTGGCACCATAGTGGCTGCGTTCCAGAGGAAAAGACTTGGTGATGATATGCCCAAATGTGTCATCTGTCCATTTCCTTTGCTGGAAGCACTTGGTGTGCAAAACTTACTGTATGTTTCAGTGAAACTGGCCAAGGGGAGGGATGTTCTGGTAGATCTTATGTATAAATCAGTCTCAGGAAGAAATATTTATACCTTAATTTTTAGGAAGTAAAAGGCTTTTATTCTTGTCTAGATGAGTTAGTTGTTGACTGCTTTTCTGCCATTGCTTTGGGCTTCTCATGACCTGGAAATCTGCGCCATATGCTCAGTCCAGATTCCGTGCTGCAGCTTTTTCTCATCTTGAGATCTAATCGTACCTTGACAGTAAATGTTTTATTGAAGTATTAAGTGGAAATCTGTGAGGGGGCTGTGTATTGAGTGAAGATGCTGACAGAGGGTGGTTGATGCAACATGTTTTTTGGGTTCCCCCCCTTTATATCAAAATCCTTTATGTTGTGAGCTTCCAGCTGTCCCTCAAACATTGAATAGTGGAAGAACATTCAGATGGGAATAAGTAATGGCTGTAGTGAGACCACCCAACTAGCCAAGGGAGTTGGAGTGAAGCCTACTGAGAAACTTTTCCATCTGGTCTGCGGTTGGGAAGTATCTTAAGTTGGACCCCTGGTCTGCGGTTGGGAAGTATCTTAAGTTGGACCCACCTTTCATGTTTCCATGGTGGGCAATCTAATATGGTGATTTATGCAAAGAAATGTCTTCCAAATGAAGTGTAGTCAAGGTTAGTCTTTTTCTTAGACTGTGTTACTAGAAGAATAATTTTTCTCACAAAGACTTCTGTTGTACATCCTGATGAAGGTGTTCTGACTTTACATTTTTCTATTTAAAGTCAAAAAATAAACAGAATAAAGTCTTTAAACTTACTCTTTCTGCTGAATTGGAGACCCTGCTGCAGTTTCACGAGAAGAGCAGTTTTCTTCTCAGTTGTATTTTACCTGTAAAGCTGTATCTAATACTTTGGTTTTGTTTCATTCTGTATTTTCAAAGGTGTCAAGCTTTGCTTTTATATGACGCTGCTAAAAATACATCTTGGGAGACCAGGAGCCCTTTTACTCAGGGTCAGAGATGGAGGTATCAAACTTCTAGGTCCTTTTTAAGCAAAGGGATCTTCAGTGCTTGTAGCCTGTGAAGCCAGACTATTGCTTTCCTGCTATGTAAGATTCTGCAGTGTGTGTGGGACAGCATAGAGAAGAAATCTGAAAAGCTATTGTGCTTGCTCTGTTCTCTTAATTTTACAACACCGTAGTTTTAAATTGCCTCCTTTTAGAGTTTTTTTTTTGTGTCTAGTACCAGGAAGTATATTCCTCCTTAAGTTCCTACCTGAGTAATTACTTTTCCCTTTTCATTCTTACCATTCCTGTTCCTGTTTGCTGTGCTTTTTTTCCCCTTTAAGTGGCAGTACACTTTTGTTTGGACTTTGTGGTGGGTAGTTGCAGAAAAGTAGGCTTTGCCTTCTGTGACCTGACACCAGGCAGCAATTCAGCTAGGGTAAGAATAGAAGAGAGCTGTATAAGCTCAGCAGAGGAGCCCCAAGTCTTTCCATTATTAACAATTAAAGATGATTCCATGATAAATTAGGTAATGGATTAACTAACTAAAGAAAAAAGAGCAAGGATAAACAAAGAGAAGGATCCTGCCTTGCAAGAATTCAGATTGTTGGGATTACATGCTGCCTGCATGTCTGGAAAGGGAAGAACAAGCTCCCCTGTTTTCAGTGTTAATGTAGTTAGTAGCTAAGTTTATCTGGCACATCATACACCGTATCTCTTGCTGTTGAATTGAAGCTTCACAAGGAGGTGTTACTTACTGGGGGCATGGCTTGAGAAATAAAAGCACCCTGTTAGGTCCTGCCCAGCAGTATTGCAACTCTAAAACAGAGTAAGCAGTGACAACGGTTTCTTCCCACCTCCTACACTCTGCCCTAATCAACATAATCTTGTGGCTAGATCTAGACTTAGACGTGTTGTTTGGGTGAAGTATGAGCAGTGACATGGTTTTCTTTTCGTTATAGCTTTTTCCTCTGTTTTGTTTCTAAGGTGTGATTATTTTTTTAGGGCAGTGTAATTAATCCATATCCTTTTTGTTATCTCAAAGGTATCTCAACGTTATCTCAATATTACCTTTCTGCTTTAAGGGTAATAAATAATTTAGATTGAAACTGTGACTTAGAAATTATCCCCCACAGACTGGGAATACTTGTACCGTATGCTTTTCAAAGCCATAATATGGAAAATGATATGCGTACAATTAATACGAAGCCACAATATGCTGCATTTGTGGAGCAGATACTCTTTAACCTAATGTAAATGTGCTTTTGTTCACCTCTGGTGGTTGAAAGTAAATAATAGAGAACATGTATTTTGATATGATTGGCGTTCTCCTGAAGTCCAGGAAACACTGCAGTAAGAGCAGGCAGAGAATGAATGGATTTATTGTGCTAAAAATTGTTCACAAGAGAGACAAATCAGAACTTGAAAAGGAGGGAGCTTCCAGTTGGCAATATAGTGAACAAAAATGCAACAATTTATAGAAAGTAGACTGATGATTTTATCTCTTTTTTTTTTTTTAAGTGATACAGGTTCCAAGCACTCTTTTTTTTTTTTTTTTTTTTTTTTTTACAAAGTCCTTTTGAAGTTAGAACTACATGCCTTTAAAGTTGTGCCTTGGTTCTACAGTTATTGCAGACAATATAGTAACCAGAATGTGAGTGGTTTAGGAATAACCGGATGATGAAGTAAAACCTTAAGTATTGTCTAAATGTATATTTCTAGTATAGCTTTAACTTCTCTAATGGGCAAAATAGTGTATTTTGTGGGTGCAGGATGGCTCAGCTTTTAATAGCGTGTAGAATGCAAAAACTCGGTATTTTGGGGGTGAAGAGAGGGAGAATGCCTTTAGGATGAGGTAGTTTAACTTCATTGCTCAGAAACCATGGTTATGAGTGCACTAGAAACAGGTGGGTATGGATAGCTTCTGTAGAGATTAGATTACTTCTCTTTGCCCTCTTTTAGTAATGGTGAAGGATTGCACGTGTCAACAAAGTGAAATCAATCCCGCCCATTGCACATAGTTTGTCATTTTAAGGTTTCAGGGCAAATTCTCCAAAGCTTAGAAATACCAGAACTAAGGTTGAAGAAGCAACCATAGCTTGATCAAACTTTTGTACCTGTCCTTATTAAATTGTGGTTCTTAATTATGCTGTGTGTTTTTGGTTTCTTCTTCTTCCCCCAGAGAAGTGTTTCTCAGAACACTTTTTGCCCTGTCTACTGGATAGTCAGTCTAGGTTGGGCAGCAGTAAACCTTGTCTCTAGGGCAGTTGTTTTCCTTGGGTTTGGAGATGTAATGCAAATAAACCAGAAGACTGAAATTATTTTCTTCTTCCCTGGTCAAGGCACATGGATAATGGCTATGCATATTATATCGCATCATTTTCCTACTATACAATGGATAGGATATGTTTTCTCATAGGTCAATGTTCAGTGGTATTTCTTCTAGCTTTTTTTTGCATGTGTACCCCCTTGATACTGCAGATACCTCTGGACGCATAATTTGATGTATAACAGTCTGAAAGAAATACGGTTCTAGGGTATCTCAGATCAGGCACCCGAGGTTGGCCAACAGTTCCATGCTTAATCATATGCTTTCATACCATATTTGTTAACAGGGATAACTATGCTGCTTCAATGGGATGAATATGGTATTTTACTGTTTTAGCAATATTAATCTAACGTATTGGTAGTCTGCAGTGGCCTATCAGGAAATCAGTTCCTTCTTGCAGTGTAGCATTATATTCAGTATTCTTTTCTTTTTTTAAGATAAGGGGCATGATCAGTAAGGACAAACACAATATTGAATAGTGACCTGGTAAGTATGCATCTGGCAAAGATTCTACAGGGACAAAAGAGGTAAAAGCTATGCATTTAAGCCCTCGTAACTCATTTCCAAACTGCATCGAACAAGCAGATTTAATCCCTGAAATTATTTCTCATGCACTTTGTGTGCTGTTTCCTAGCTGTTAAAAATAATAATTGCAATCCTACCAGCAGGTTTGGAACCTACTCGCTAGGCAGACCTCTGCTATTTGAGCTTGTGGTATCTAATAATACTCTGCCATGCTTTATAGGGATCAGCCCTAGACAGTATGATCCATGTGCTTATGCAGAGGGTTTTATGGATCTCTTTAGACTCTGGAGGACAAGCTGTAGAGGAAGGCATGCTTTGACAGCACAAGCCTCTTTTGCTGCTGCTTTTTTCTTGTCACCAGCAATGTACCTTTTGCTTTCTGCCTGCTTAAGTGTTCTACCCAAATCCTATTCTTATTTAGTCAGTTATGATCTTAGTTAAGAAGATTTCTTAGCCAATTTAAATTCATACCCTTTCAATACCTAATTTGATGTCTTTCTTTCCTGCCGTTTGGCAGCGCTCCCTATGTCAGCTCTCTCTGTTCTGCTGCCCTTTGTAGGGTCTCTGTGTTATCTGGGCCCTGTCCTTGTTAGCTTGTTTTCCTCTAGTGTTTTGTGATCAGTCAGTTCCCCTGCCTCGCTGTTTTTTTCAGGAGATATATTGTCTCAATTACTTGTGCTACAACTTCCCAGATTACTTCTCTGAACAACTCCTCACTCTGTGATTCCCATTTTTCTTTTATTTTTCCGAAGCAGGCTCTGATGGTATCTGTATGCTGTCACCCAAGCCCTGTGTCCAAGTCCAAGCTTGGTTTGGGTTGAAAGGGAGCTTTGGAGCACATCCAGTCCAGCCCCTGCTCACAGCAGGGCTGATCTTAAGTCAGGTTCTCAGTCCTCAGGACCAACAAGGCAAGTTTGGACTTCATCCACGCTTGCTTTCATCTACTCTTTTTCTTCCTGCCTCCTCCATATTTGGTTAGAGGGTCTTCAGCAATGCCATTACTTTGTAGTGTGATCTTGGAAAGGGTAAGGTAACCTCTGAGCTTTATTTTGGGGTACTTTGGCTTAGCATATTGGGCACCTGGAAATGAAAGGAAGATCCTGTCTGGTTCTAGCCTGGATCAGGTTCAGTACATATCTTTAGCAGCCAAAACACATGCTGTTTGATGGAAACTCTGCATTCCTCTCTTGTTCCCAAAAACTTGCAAAAATGACAATATTGACATTGCCACAGGGCTGATAAAATGTACGTCCTAGATACACAGGTCAGAATCCATGTCCCAGGCTCAAAGCATGCTGGTGCTAAACCTTTCTAGAGGAAATAATTCAGGTTTTGGATTTAGTTTCTTTTCAAAGATGACTTTCTTCGTGTAAAGTGTTGGATTTTTGAGTTGGCTTAAGCAGCTTGGTTGAAATAACTGCTCTGAAAGATCTCGGTGTATAACTTTTCAGCCCATTTTGCTTGAGAAGACTCCAAGCAGATTTGGAAAGGGGATGTTACAATGGAAAATGTCAGGCAATTGTAATAATAGACTAACTGGCCTTTCTTTTAACAAGAAATCATTGCTTTTTGAGATAAATGACACGCTAAACTGTAAAAATGAGGCGAGGCACAATGCGTTTAACTTCTTATTACTTTGCTTTCTGTTTTCAATAGCATAGTTATATTTTTCCATTTTGACTTAATCTGACTGTCTGCTTACATTCTCCTCCCCCATAACATCTGCTGTTTAACCAGGAGGTGCTATATCCATCCTTGCTTTAAGCCTGCTGCTGTGTATGTAGGACTGCTGTACTCTTTTTTTATGTGCTGCTCACGTCTGGCCTGTCGAGTAAGGTCTAAGAAACTTGATTTGGGGGAGTTAGTCCCACAAAACAGCGCAGCATGATAATTTAGAAGCTTAGGTGCTGTCCTAAGGATGCTATTAATTTAGCAAATGGCCTCAGAGTGGTTTAAAATGTTAAACCTGTTGCCACCTCCTATTTATTGCTGTCTTCCTCTCGGAATTTACTAACCTATGGCTATCAATATTATGAAATGCATACCCCTTGCTTCAACTTGGATCTGGAAGTTTAGTTTAAAGCTGTCTTTTAGGCAGTTTATATAGAACATCTAACTGTGCTGTGAAGGGAGTGAGGTGTCTGTAGAGTTGTGGGGATTTGCTGTGGGGTGGGTTAACGCACAGCAGAGACAGCTGACAACTCCCTGTGCTTTTTCACAGTTTAAGCTGCTTCAGTAGGGGCTTTATCTCTAGGAGTCACAAGGTACATAGTGAAGCTTTCTGAAGGTACAGTCCCTTTTATGCCAGAGCATCTTGCTAGGGACCTAGGAAGTGGTGTAGTCCTTCAGTACACGAAATATTAAAGTGCAAGGAAGAAACTTCCCATCTGTAGTCCTGTAGCACTTCTCAGCCCTGTGTCTGTACACACTGAGTTACTGGAGGAACTTCTATTAAAAGAAGTTTAAGAAATTTTTCCTCCCTTGGGGGAAATTCTGTTAAAATTTCAAAAATCTGCAAGCTGCCGGGCTCTGCACGTTAGTAGCGTTTTGTTTAAGTATTTTTTTTCTGCTGCAGAAATACATTTCTTAAAGTTACACAGGGCTTAAGTAGTCTTAAGTAACTCCAGATATTACTGCAACTTGAAGTAACTGACTTAGAAGAAAACAAGTAAATCTGAACGAAAACTGAAGGAACGGTGAAAACAAATGGTGTAGCATCATACAGAAATCTGTTGAATTATATTGCAGCCTTGCGTAAAGTTTGATTTTTTTTTTTTTTTAACTGTCGTGTCCCTAAGTATTTTACCATTTAATTGTGACATCCAGAATTGTCTTCATATATCCACAGCCTCAAGTGACGCTGGAGTTTTCCTGGCACTATGGCCATTTTATTTTTAATTATGGGTCACAGAGCAGTGCTTGCTAGTTCTGTGGAATACTCTATGGCTACTTTCCTTTTGTAAAGTAGTAAGGCAAGTATTCAATTCTACATCCTAGCAAGTAATTTAAGGAAATGTTTGAAAGATCTCCTGTGCTGAAATAAGGTTCCTTTGTAACAGACTTAAATAGCTTTTAAATGAGATTATACACCTGCTTCCTCTAATGTATTTGCGTAACTATTTTCTTTGGAACTGCAGGAGGAAATAAATGGTTTCAAATAAACAGTGAAGCTCCTGACTTCAAAGAACTTCCTTCAAAAGTGAAATAACTTCACTTTCCTTTCTCCAATGAATAAAAAACAAACATACCTTACCTTGGTATTTTTTTTTCTATCTATGTCCACAGGGATTTTCATCTTGGGTTTTTTATAGGAGAAGAAGTAGTGTAGGATGTCTAAATGAGTGCTGGAAAAGATTTATTGGATTTATTCTCATCTGCTGCATATCTTTATTATGGTGATGTAAAAAGATAAGTTCTCTTTGAAGACGGGCTCTCTTTTTGAGAAGAGTCTACAGCTAAATATTTCTGCAGCAATGCTGTAGGACAGTGTCTTTTCTTCAATGACTGTGTACCTGGAGTATCCCAAAAATAGACCAGATGGCGTCTGTTCTCATGCTGTTCTTAACCAGGATGTTACTTAAGGAATAAAATTAAAACATAATAGATTTTGCTGGTGGAGGCTGCTTAATTAGGATGTGTGCAGATAGCAGATCTTCAAATAAGCTTCTGGATACACACAGATCAAAAGTTTAAGTATTGGACACCCATTTGTTTTCATTGTTCTTACTGCTAAAATACAAAATGCTCCTCAGTTTGTTTTTAGGATTTCATTAGTTCATTTCTTTAGCAAATCCAACCTGTAAGGACTACTTCTCACCTGGAGTATGTATATTTTTGCAGTGTTTATAAGTGTATGTTTAACATTTTTAAAAGCTTGATTTTTATTTATTTTTTGCTTTGGTCTGTTACCAGATTTGTGAGTGCACTCTTCTAATGCAAAATAATGCTTACACCGATCTGCTGGAGATAACACACTTTCTAAGACTTCGACCAGTTCAGCGGTGCTTCACAGCAGTTTTTTGTTTGCTTCAGAGAAACATTTTCCAAGTTGATGATTAGCAATATATTTTATTCTTCTTAGCAAGCCAGACCTGGTATGAATTACATATGAATAGAAGGACTATGTTTTATGTGCAGAATGCTCTCCCTAGCTCGGTATACGATCTGGCTTCCTCTTGCTTTAATCAGGGCACAGCACAACTTCAATAAAGTCACTTTAATTCATTTTTCTGAAGGAAGCTTTTCTTCATGAGCTTGTTTACAAATAGGTTAGTGTGCTTGCATCATAGTAAAGTATTGCTTTACATCCTGTATTTGGGGCAGGATTTTTTTAAAAGAAAAAAAAAATTAGAAAACTGAAATAATAATGTATCTTTATATGGCATAAAGGTGTAACTGTAAGGTTAGGTATTTGGTTGAACTTTAACAACCTTGTGCTAGATTTGAGTGAGCTTGCATTCCGCACAGGAACGTTTGTGTGTGCAAATAGTTCTCTTTCAAAAAGGCCCACACTTTAAATTGTTGGAGCATCTGGCATCCAAAGCATCAGTTTAAAAACTTTACTTCTTGCCAGTTATAATAGCAAACTGTACTTTATAGCTGAGATGTTTCTGAGGCATTTAAAATAATGAGGAAAAATAGATTTAGGCTAAAAACAATTCTTTTGAATAATTGGGTTGCTATTACAATATTAGTTATTTTTCTTTAATTCAATTACTTCAATTTTTAAAAATGTTTGAAATATTCTAGCTGTTACAATCAGAAGGGAATATGGAAATAACAGGGAGTTGCTTCGCCCCGTGGTGTGAAGAAAAAGGGAATTCAGCTCTGAGCCCAAGAGTGGCAACTGGAATGCCTGTGCTTACCTGGGCAATGTGTGCTGGTCGTGTAAATCTTAATGATGTGGAGAGTACCAGGATACGTCTTCTGTATCCCAGCTCCTTCTTGTAGTCAATCTCTAGTGCTTGACAAGAAGGCAATTTCCCTTTCCACCTTTAAAACAAACCCAAAGGAATCCGCTCCATCTACTCACCCAGAGAGAAGTTCTGCATTGGGCTTGGAAGACACGTTCATCTCCGACCACTGCATGTGGCCAGCAAAGGCTTTACAGCCTGAGATTAAAATGCTAAAATAAGCATTAATTTCAGCTGAAACATATGCAATATGCTCTGAGGGGATATTATCACAGGCTTAATAATGCTTCACAAAAGAAGGAAAAAAAAATACAATGTCAGATTGCTGTAAAACTTATAAAACTATATTTGTCTTATAAATAAGACAAAAGCCATACCTAGTCAGGACAGTTTTGTTCATTTTTTCCTTGACAGCTAGTTACAATTATTGGGGGAGAAAAGTACTTTAGTCCAAAGCTGAAAATCAAGTGATTGCTCTGCTGTCTACCTGGGCATCTAGCCTGGCTCTGTTCTCCTTCTGTATATGCAGTTAGCTGTCAGAATGTCCTGTGACATCCTGAGTTGAAATACCCCAGCTTTTGACGGTTTCTTTTTTTTTTTTTTTTTTTAATTTTGTAGAAAGACATTTTAAGAAAAGATTTAACATCTCTGTTTTTTATCTCCATGATTTTTGCTGCTCTTGTTCAAGAGATGGGGAAATCAGAAGAAATGGTTCTTGAGGCTGATAGGATTTTGCACTTGGAAAAGTGATTTCAGAACTTGAAGTTAATTTTTGTTGCTGTTGTTGTCATTGTAATTTATCACTTAAAGTTCATTGAAGGAACTTATATTAATTCCTGAATATTCTGTTTAGTGATTTTCAAAGCTCCTCTATTCAGGTTAGTGCTTTGGGAACATAAATGAATAGCTGGATTAGATACAGGCGTTACCTAAGAAAAATAAAGTGTGAAATGAAGTTACTGAGGACAATCATTACAGCATGGAATAAAAGCAACCATAGGAATGAGGCTTGCACATGTAAGCGAGAGCACCCAAGAGATACTTGGGAACTGCTGACTTCCTTTTAGGCTTAGGGGGTGAGGGAAAAAAAATTGCCAGAAGAAATCTTGTGTAAATTGAAATCATGTTGATAGCAAGAGTAAAAATTGCTCATCTTGCCTGTGCAAAAGTGAAAAGCCTTGTTTTCCTTGAACTAATTACAGAAGACAGTAATATTAGAATTAATATTCTAATATTAATACTCCAATTACAGAAGGAGTAATATTTATCTCGTCAATTATGCAGTCTGCCCCCTTTTTAATTGAAGCTCCTGAGAACGCAGCTGATGTCTGAGAGTTCAGCTGTTGGTTTCCTTCGGGTGCATTGCCAGTACTAAAAAGTTCTCCAGGCAAAATTATCTCCTCCTTTTTCTGCTTTTGCCACACTTGTTGTCTTCATTCTGTCTTATACTGTACAGATGCAGATTTTTAATTTAAATAGAACAGTTTACCTTTGGAGGATAAAGATCTACTTCCATCCCTTGATGGTGCTGTCTTTATGGCATTTGTAGCAATAAATAATAGTAAAATGTTCTTCTACTAAAATAAAACAATTTGATAACTAGATTTGATTCTAGATACCGCTGTATGATCAGATTAATCAAGTTTGCTCTCTGTGTGATGTGGGGAGGAACACCGTGAACATCTTTTTGTTGCGATAATTCACTTAAAAACAATACATTAAAAAAATATGAAGGCTTTAAGAGCAGCAACTCCCTACGTAGCTGGTTCTTAATGTTGTAATCTGTTACACAATGGTGAGATTTTAACCAAGGGAAAGCTGACTGCATATTTAATAAATGGAGGAAGTTTTAGTGGAATGTAAATGCAGTATCAACGGCATATCTATAAAACAGAGGCCTAGAGTTGTTCTGAATGAAGCCAGAAATCAGCCTACTGTTGGAAGGAAAATGAGGGTTCGCTGTACTTTGGCACTGATGTTTATTTGGCAACACACCATTTTTTTCTTATCTTGGCTAATGTTTTATCAGTCAGTGCTCTGAGATGTGGATCACTTGAACTCCATTTATTCACTATCCACTTGAAAATGTGAAGCACCAGAAACTATGGGAGATAACCTGTTATATGCCATAGTAAAGGAAAAGACCCTAATTTATTTTCCTTTACTGCACTCTGTATCGCTATGGTGTTATCTATTGAAATTGTGATGTGATACAGATCAATATGTCTCAGCTTCTGTCACTTTAAAAAGAAAAAAAAAAAAGATGCAAGACTGAAAAATTTCATGGTGTTTCTTCTCAAGGTTTATTATTTCAGTCTGATTCATTTCCTGTTTTTCTGCTAATGTACTGACAAAAGCAGAAACAAGTATCCTTCAACTGTTTGTTTGTAAATCAAGAAAATATGTAATTTACTGTATCACAAGTGGCTGTGTGTAGCTGCAAATGGTGCAAAGGTTGATGCAGTCCCTGGTCATGCGTTTCCTTTCCTGGCTCCCCCATGGATCCGGATGTGATGGAGGTGGTGATTCTGCTCAGGTAGGGGAAAGATGAAGCTAGGGGTAGAACTCCTTTTCTCACACAAGAACAAGGAGATAGGTGCTCAGTAAAATAAGAAGCAAATTAAGGCCTGGTTTTAAAGGATTAATCTCTTTTCAAGCCAGGTTTCACGAGACTGTAGAGCTCGTTACCATAAAACTTGCTGAGGATTCACAGCAAGGAGAGAGATTTGATATTTAAATGGATAACAATATACATAGCTAATGACAGAAAATGCTCGAACATACTGGCAGGGAGATAAGCGTTTCTTGGTTTTGAAAGTAGTCTGACAAGAGCTCACATTTAGGGCATGGGCCCAGTGGGAGACTTCTTGCACCTTTCATCTCCACCGTGGAGCCCGTCCTGTATGCTCTGGAGGCAGGATCCTGCCCGCGTGAAATCAGTGTAACTGCTTATGTTCCTGGGAAGTTTGAGGGCAGGCAGGAATGCAGGTGGATGTTCAAATGGCAGTGTATTTTCTTCAGCGTTACTGATACCCTGAAATGTATTAAAATTGTAACATGTTAGCACATTTTTGTAAGTTTTATAATGATTGAATAAAATATGGATTCTCTTAAATGCAATTTTTATGTTAAAGGGGTAGTGAAAGAGTCTGTCTTCCATAAGAGCTAAATCCCATTTCTCTCAAGCAAATGCCTGGAAAAGATAAACACTTCCAGCAGGGTATTTCTCATGATGTTGTAGCTCATACTGTAATTCACAAATTTATGAATTAGGAGGCAGATGGAAGTTTGCAGCTTCTTTTAGAAAATGTAATCAAATAAAGTAATTGTTTAAATGGCCTTTTAAATTAAATTTGGGATTACAGTAGTCTAGTATTTAAATCCTTTTCAAACTTGTATTTCAGAATTAGTTTGATGGCATAGCAGGCGTGGTCTTCTTGTAAATGTTCTTATCTCTCGGTTGAAGAATGCTTCTCTTCGGTGAAGCAAAAACAAGGCCTTCAGTCTTGTAAATTCTTCTTCCAGTTGAGCATTTCTATGTGTTGGTAAGGTTTTATTAGGTTCTTAACTATAGATAATTTCATCTAAAAGTATCCACCTTTTTCTGTTACAGTGTATGACGTTAGTACTGGAAATGTCATTAAGTGCTTTGGGATTGTCTTTGCCCTTTTTCGTTGAGTACTTGCCTTTCTAGATGTGTGGGTCCCTGACGGATGGGGAAGGCACGCTCCTGAATGGCACAGAAAGCCTCCAGGCTGCCATTATGGACCACGTCTGCTGGGCAGAGAAAAACTTCAGGGCTCTTTCTTCAGTGATGTCAGTCATATGGAGGATGTTATACTGTAAAACTAGCAGTTGATTAAAAAGGAGAACCAATCTGTTTCTGCTGTGGATAGTTGAGAAGAGACGATGTGGCTAAGTATGAGGAAGGAAAAAGCACGCCTTATTTCTGTTCCAAACGGCAGTGGGATTTATAAATGTTGTTGAAGACAGCCATGGTGATGAGAGACCAGACTGCTGTGCTACATATCCAGAGTACAGGCAGCTGAGTGCACGTTGTGAAGTTATTGTGGCTTAATGCTTAGGGCTTGGTAGCTCAGCTGCAGGAGGCTGACAGTTCATGTGATCCCCAGCTAGCTGAGAGATAAGTCACGTCCTCCCCTGCCCAGAGTCGTCCTTGTGCATTGTCAGTGTGAGAGCTTGGCAAGTCCCAGTATCTGTCTGCCTCACCCCCCTATCTGTGAAACAAGAGCAAGGCTTCCTTTCTCTTCGTGCTTTATTTTTAGAATTTAAACTGCCCGGGGAAAGCCGCAGTCACACACATGTGATGTTCATAGTGGTCTTGGTAGGCCTTCCAGTTTGATTGAGGCTGCTATTGTGAAGTAAGCAACAAAGAATACAGCTTTTTAGGAGTGTATGTCCATGTGTGTACAATATTTGGGACTATCAGTATCTCCTATGATTAAGATTGTTTAACACTTCACATCGTAAAAGCAGGCTTTCAGGTTTTTGATTCAATCTCATTCAAAAGGTAAAAGATCTGAAACTTCTATCAAGGTTGAGCCACAAAACATTAAAACAAACAAAAAACCCCACCCAGTCATTGTTTCTGACAACAGAGGGAAGGTTTCTTAATGATTAAGAATATAATCCCTTGCAGCTGCTCTGATGGAGCTATGATGTCTGTGTTCTGGAGCAGAGGTGGTTGGCTCTTTCTTGACCAGAAGCCTTGCTCCATCTCTGTTCGGTGCCTGTGAGAGCTTGCAAATGATGGCAGCTTTTTAGAAAACCGTTCTGAGCATTTGCTTTAAAGACTGGTTGATGTGGCACCTACATTTCTGTGTATTTCATATCTAACCCCCTCAGCCCCCTGCTAAGAACTGGCCAATGTGTGGGCCAGCGCAGTGTCATGGGGATTTGGTTCCTGGGGAGGGAGGGGGGGAAGGCTAAATGAAGCTTAGCCGTGGGTAGCCCTCAAAGCTACCACCCTGCATCTGCTGTTGATAGACCGTGGATTTATGTTGTGGCTCCTTGTGTTCTCCTCTCCATGGCCCCTACTTTGAGCAGTGCTGCAGTAGACGGCAGTCTGTCTGAGGGGAAGGCGTTCTTACAGGTTTGTTTTCCTCTTTAGAAACCCATCGGCCAACATCAATCAAACGTGATGCGGGGATAGAAATCTCAAAGAGAAACTAATTCTAGCTAATGCTAGCTAAGTCTTCTCTCTTGGTGTCTGCACATTACTAAACCGCATAAAATTCATACAAGAAAACATATTTATGCCCTAACCAGGGAAAAAAGTACTGTTGATGTTTAAATCGTGATAGAAAACAGCTACGTATTACACCGCAGAGAGCTGCGGTGTAAGCTTAGGTTAGGAAATGCTAGAGTGAGAGGTCTGGTAGCCTCGTTCGTAGAGTTGTGTACGTGGTGTTGGGCAAGGCCCTTAAGGACTTGTTGGGTGTTTCTTCTCCTTAATGCCCATCTCCAGGTGCTAAGGGGTTGATTTAGAAGTAGCCACCACTGTCAGTGTTTAACAGAAGCTTTGAACCTGTACAATCCTATAAAGACACAAAACAGCCTTACAACTTTGCAGCCTGCATTGTCTTATTTTAGGAGGCAGTTTTGGCCTTAGTGTCTGTTTCCCATCCTGTAAATTATGAGAAATAATTTTCCATCACAGAATTTCTATGACGACTTCACAGGAGTTCTCCAAAGATTGTTTTGTTAATAGTTTTGAAGTCTTTTTAAAAAAAAAATAAAAAGACTTGTATTTATGAATTCGGTGTTGTATAATGCTGTTGGATACAGAAACAAAAGTACCATAAATAAGGCGTGGGGCCTCATTTAGCAAGGAAATGAGAATAGCCATCTGTGGAATGAGGCCAACTCAGAAAGATCAGTATGGGTGTGATCCTCCACACAGCTCAGAAGCCAGACCCAGCCTTTAGGATCCTTCTGCCTCGCTTGGTGCCCTTGTCCCCAGGAGGTGGGAAATGGCTGCTGGAGCACTAAACTGCATCCCAACAGTATTTGATGGTGATGTGTCAGGAGCAGGTAGTACGAGTGAGGGCTTTCTGGGGGAGGGCAGAAGAGGGAGAAGATCCTCTCTTATTTTGTGATGTGATTGTGGTAGCCTTGCTGGGCTGCCCTGTACGGCACGGCTGCATAGGGCTCTTACATGTGGTTAAACCTCTTATGGGAAATAATTGATTCCAAATGGAAAAGATTTCCCTTAGTTAATATAAAAGTTTTGTTGCCCTATTTGCTAGTGGAAGACATGGTAGCTCTGCTTTCTTGGTGCATCTTGCTGTTCTAAGCTTGATGTTATAGGCAAATGTAAGCAGGTTAGAAAAGCTGTTCTTCAGCTGGGAAGTTAAGGTAGGAAGCCCAGGTGTCAGCACTGCTGGAAAACGGGCTGGATCCAGACTTCTGTGTTCATTTTATTCTTCATTACCAAGCCAAACTTAAGGAGGAAGTAGAAGATGTCACTTACACAATTATTTCAGACCAGGCAGAGAGAGTACCTAATGAAAAAAAGGTATTTCTGAAAACTCTTACACTTTCTTCTTGCTGACCCAAGAACAACTTGCCAGGTTTCTTCCCCTCCCTATCATTTGTATGCTGCAGTACGGTTGGTGAGCTGAAATGAGTGAACAAACAGTATTGCATCAATGTACCAGTTCTGCAGACTTATGACTTCTCTGTTAGCTTATCTTTCACTCCACCCATTTCACATTTCTTCCGTCTGTCTTCTTTTCCTCTCCCTTCCCTGTCTCAGCAGCAGAGCTCTCCAGGATTGTGGTTCCGGCGGTGAGTATATGAGTGGACGTTCGGGCATTAAACGGAAAGGAGAGGGATTGTACCCAGGCAGTGAAAGCTCTAATTAAATTCTAATAACTTGCTAGTTTTTACTGGCACAAACACTTTTCTGTTCCATTGAAAAGCCACAAATGCAGCCGGAGCGCCTGCGAACCCTAATAGGGAAGTGTGGGCAGATACAAACTACTCCAGTTATGTGAAAATTTAAATTTAAGCAAAGTGCTATCTTTTTGAATGTAGCTCTTATCTCCCTCGTACGGAACAATGTCAGCCTGACCAGTTCTGTAAAAAGGCTTCGCTCTGTGTACGTTTCGCTTTGAGTTAAAGCTTGCCCGGTATAAGTAAATAATGAAAGTCTTGTGATGCGAGGCAGAACAATTCCTTCTCGGACAGCGTCGTGCCTGATATCCGAGTAGAGTTGGCAGATCATTACTCTAGTTTATTTGTGTTTATTATTCATATTCTCCACCAGCTTTGATGTAAAATCCTTTTGAACGCGTCTTGGCCTTTCTGCACGCTTAAATTCCATTGCTCAGCTCTCTCAGTAATACAGCGGTGATAGCTACGAGGTGGTCTTCTGCTGGGTAACGACAGCCTTACTCTTCTAAGGAGGATTCATCTGGAATACTGGCTAAAAGTTTGCAGCAGAGTACTTCTATAGCTGTGTGCAGTTGTAAAGAGTGAGGAATCATTTGTCTCTTGGTATTGGAATGCTTTCAGTCAGCAGATTTGGAGCTTCTAAATAAGTATCAAATCATAAAAATTAGTATTTTAAGAGCTTGTGTTAAGATGATCTGGTTAAAATGCCTCACTTTAGAGCATTAGAACTTTTTAACGTTTTATATGCCTATTTTTTCCGGGTGAAGTTGCTGAATTTCAGGATCAGTGCAGAATAAAGTTATTCCTTTCTTTGTACAATGGAACCAGATGTGCAACTGGAGTTTTTACAGGGAGCTTTCATTTTTCAGGAACAGTGATTGGGACTGCTTTATTCTCAGTATTGGCACTGTTAGAGCACATGATTCATTTTTGTCTCATGCTAGCTGTAGCAAGGAAACCACATGCGTATTGCAGCCTACCAAGGTTAGAGAAGTACGTTTCCAATTGCATGCAGACCAGCCATCGAGGATACTTACTTATTCCATGGAAGCTGCGTCCTGTGGTACAAAGTAGACTTGGGAAAAAATGAATCTCTTGCACAGATGTGTTTTGCCTTTGCTGTAGGCAGCAGTTCTGCACTGTATGAAGAATTGAGCTGACGATAATGCTCCATTCTTGAAATTTGGGTTAGTTTTTGTAGGTTGTTTATGCTGGCTGTTTCCCCACCCTCCCATCCTCCACCACAACCCCGTGCTGCATTTGTTGAATTTGTTTCAACAGCCCCTGGAAAGGGCTGAGTCGGGATTAGAGCCTAGGTTTTCTACCTGTGCAGTAATCCTTAGAGCTGAGGGGAAGGGCTTTTGTTGTGATAGCTGCTGGAGTCTGCTAAGAGCTTCTGGCATCATGTCGGAGTGCACTGTATTGATCCGGGCTTGCTGGGAGATGGCAAACGCAAACACAGGTTTGTCCAGATCACAGTCCACTGAGCTGGAACTCTAGGTGAACTCCAGATAACTGGGTAATGTTTGATAAAGTCGATGGGTTATCTGGAAGGAGACGTGGCCCTTTGTGAATCCGAAACCCGAACCTCTTCAGCTTTGGTTTTCATTTGATTGCCCGCATCCTCTCTGGTTTGTCTGGTTTCTTTGTTAGACACTCGTTTTTTCTCCCAGGAGCTGCTTTTTTTTTTTTTTCCTTTTTCAAGAACCAAGTCATGTTGGCAGGAGCTGTGGAAGCTAAATGTCGTTCTCCTTGAATGTTTGCATGCAGGTTTGTAAAATTCCTATTTTAAATCTGTTTCAGCTATTGCAGGCTTTTGTTAGGGCCCTTCTACCTGACGTATGGTGCCACGTGAACCAGAAGCACTGACAGAAGTGGAAGGGGCTGTTTGTTATAAACACCCATGTCTAGCTGGGAGTAATGTGTGAGGATGGCTCACAGCATCCTTACAGAGTGAGCTGACTGAGGGCACTTCCACGCACAGCTCAGCTCCGGGGGTCTGGCACAGCCTCTGTCAGGTTTGTGAACGTGCCTTTGTGCCTGCACACAAAGCAAACGCCTACATTTGGAGTGGAAATGCAAGGTATTACTGCTGTGGGACTGCAGCAGAGGGGAACCCCTGCAAGCTGTAAAATGTTGAGTGGATAGAGGGTGCCTTGGGGTTAATTTTTGAGGAGTTTTAGTAGTGCTGTCTATTCCCCAACCAGCCGGTGTGAGGTATTCTGCCACTGTCATGGGGTCACTATCTGCCGGCTGTTTGAGAAATCCCGTAGTCTTAAGTGATCTGCAGTGCCTTCAAACTGTTAGCTTTGGCTCTGTTTCCTGCTTTTAGAATAATTCAAATGACTCTTTCCTCCTTGAGGCGTCTGCTTTGTTTTTGAAGATGGGAAAGAAGACAAATGCCCTGCTGTCTGCCCTCCTTCTGTCTGGGTCAGGCTGCGTGGCTGAAGGGACGAGGTGGGCGGCTGGGGAGCTCGCGCTGCTTCCCTGCTGAGCCGATGGGAGGATGGGGACATGGCAGCAAGCTTCACTGCCAGCCTCTATAGCTCTTGCTGCCACTGCTTTGTTCTCCTCCTGGGTCTGGCTGGTGCAGAGAATTCACCTGAAGCCTGGAGAGTGAGCCGGCTGTGTGGGGAGCGTGCCTGATAGAGCCGTAGTCTCCAGCTGCAAAACTGAATCTGTCCTCCCCCTCTTCCTGCTGCTCTGCATTCAGCTTCTGAGTCGGGAATGCAGCCTCTGAGTTGGGTGAAGTCCCCGTTGTGCTCTGCAACTGCTTCCAAAGCATCTGTCGGCAAGGAAATCTGACGTCAGCAGTGCCAGGGCGAGGGCTGCCTTGCGCACGTTTGCTCCCCTCGTTCGTCGTGGGTGATGCCTTGTTGGGATCGAGGCAGAGTTAGCAGGGGAAGGAAACCATCGCGAATGCTGTCTGCAGCCTGATACTTGCTGTGTGTCTTCTGTGGGTAGAAAATGTACCTGACAAGCTACGTGTATGTATTACAGACAATTTCGGATTATTTTCTAAACATTCGTGCTTGACGCGCTTGGCTTGCAGGATATCGCTTTTAGCTCTGCAGCAGCAGGAGTTCTTTGCTGGTGTTCGGAGTGAAGATATCTTTCAGAAACAGGAATCACTCGAGTTTTTATTTTTTTCCCAGTGTTAATACAAGGTTAGTTTAAGCAAGAAAAATAGAAAATCATACTCTGCAGTTTGAAATTCACAATGATCACCTTGCAGTAGAAAGGAAGCAGAGGGTTAAAGGTGCTGTGTGAACTTAGGATCTGCCAGAGAAAGCGGTACTGTGTTTTTAAAGATGAGCAGAGGATTTACTTTTGCCTTTGCTGATTAAACAAGTCTATTTTACTTGGAAATAAATACGAAAGCCTGTGTGTTTGGCTGAATTTAAGATGCTTGTTTCATCTGAGATTTATTTGGATGCAAACGGTTCAGGAGAGCTCTATTTAAGGCGATCAGAGCAGAACCGTGGGTGTCACTGACAGAACTCAAAGTCAAGCTGGAGGATTGCAGCCGATTTAAAACAAACAAATAATAAGCTTTTGTAGCTTATACAAATTGTTTACTCTGCTTTTTAAAGAAAAATTCATCCTGACATTTGAGGACTTTATCTCAAGCTCAGGTTAACAACTAGTCTTGGCCTGAGGCAGCATCTTCTGTACTAATTCAGTTTACCAGATCTGATGTTTCTGTCATCTTAGGAAGCTTTTAAATTTGACTTTATTTTTTTTTCTTTGTTTTTAAGGTTTACTAAAAAGGATATAGTTGAAGGCATGTACCAGTGTTACTGCTTAAAAACCACAAAGTATGGTTTTACCTCAGAACCTGAAATAACCCCCCCTTGGTTGGAAGTTACAATTAGAAAGTGGTGAAGCTGTTTTCAGTGATGAAGAAAATAAGCACGGTAGCTTTTCTAGGAATTGTGTTATGCTCGCTTCATTTTTTTTCCCCTCTTGTAAGTGCTTGAAATGGATAATGTGTCAGTGTTGCACAAGGCACTCTAACTGATGGATGCTGCTGTAAATGTGTAGAAAAAGCTCTTTGAGATGAAGCTGAGTGAAGAAAAATGTAATGTCCAAGAAAGCATACTTAAAGAGCTGTTAGAAGGAATGTGTGGGCTTGCATGTGGATTTGAAGGTTAGTGTTGTGAGGGGGAAGAGTTAGGGAAAATGCTTTGTAAGCCCCCTTAAAGGCATGAAAGCAAGGGAGCTGCATTTCAAGAATATTCCGTGTGATTTGGCCTGACAATGGAGATGTAACTTGCTCATTCAAAAATCATGGAATAAACATAATAGTGTGCAAGCACACCTTGCCCCACAGTTGCTATTCTCCTTCCCAGCAGTTGCTCACTGAACATTGCTGCAGCATTCCTCAACTGTTGGAGGAAAATATTATCTGTCCCCTGTGCTTTCTCTGACTTCATATTCTAATATTTAATATATTAAGCACAGCAGTGAACCTCCAAGTATTTTTTTTAAGCTTAGGTTTAAATCAGGTGATAAGGCTTTCTGACAGTGTCACAGCATAAAGAAACTCCGCTCAGCCCCGAGTCCGTGTTACGGTTACGCTGCATTGCTGTCGGTGAAAAATGTTTGGAAAAACTTGCATCAACCAAGCTAAACCCTGCTGCATGCTGACACAGCTTATTTTTTGGCATTGGATTTGATGTTGTAGGTGGTAAAACAGCACTGGCAGAGCAACTTCCCCTGTTGGCATATACTCTATTTCCAGCATAGGTACAGCATCAGATGTACTTTTAATTGCATACATTCAGCATTTTCTTGTTTTGTGCTTTTTTAACTAGCATTTACACGATTTATACTGCTCATGGAATGTGTCTGTGAAGGCTGCTAGATCATTCCCCTTCTCTTGCCCTGTCTCTGCTGACTGAGCTCTATCTCTTTCAGCCCAGCCTTTTCTGATTTACTGAATTTCAATAGGACTGGAAGAACCCTTTCCACTTGCTCTTTTCCCCAAAGAAGCATCTGTAAGATCAAACTTTTCACCTCGTGTATTGGTAAGCAAAGATTTAGTGCTTTATGGCTAGCTGATTTGTCTTTGCTGCCATTTTCTGCTGTTCCCGTTTCTTTCTGCAGCAGGTTATGCTGTGAGATAAGTTCCGTGGTACTTCTGCCATTTCCTGACGCCAATGGTTTTTCTGGAGGCAGCGAGTGTTTCCTGTCTGGAAGCTAGAGGCAGTGTTCCTGGCAGGAGGGCTTATTTTTGTTTCCCTGGCTAGACCTTTCCCTGTCTTTTGTTTTTGTCTCTTTCTTTCAGTTGTTTGTTCTGTTTTGATCTTGGTCTGTCCTTAAAATTGCACCAGTTTAATGAGGAAATCATCAAATAAAAATTCATCCATGCAGGACTTTGTAGCTAAAGTTTGTATGTTGATGGAATCCATTCGTAGGCCAGGCGGCAGTGGGATTGGGCACGTTGTGGTAGGTTTTGCACTAATTTCACTTCAGGAGTGAACAGAAGTGGTAAGTGCTGCTGGTACCTGGATGCTCTATAACTGTTTCAGTCCTTATGGCATTAGCCATGACAGCGTTCAGGAATCCCTGCTGTGGGCTTGCTACTGCAAGCATGGGCTGCCTTGGGTTGTTCATTATTCTTCTGAAAGTCTTACACTGAGTTAGGTACATCAGAATGATTCGTTAATCTGTAAGGAGGCTTCTATCAAAGGAGACCTGTGCACAGAAGCTGTTCAGCTCCCAGGCCTGAGATGCACTTTCAGTTTACAGCATCTGTAGCGAAGTTGGTGTGGGTTGTCAAATGGTGGCTTCCAGAAACCGTGACCAAGCATCTATCCCGTGCCCTGCTAAGGCAACCTGACTCACTCTCCCTGAGAGAAGTCAGAACCTGCATCAATTTGCTCCCTTTTTGAGTTAGTGTGGAGTACTTTACAAATTTTATTTGAAGTATATATATCCATTTTAGTAAAATTGATAAAATAGCACCACGGAATTAGAAAGTAATACACGAATAGTTTCCAGCACACTTTGAGACATATTTCGGGAACAGTGTGCCTTTTTGTTCCCCACCCTGAAAATAGGGGTTAGTTATGCCAGAGGAAAAACTGGAAGAGAGCTGGAAGATGCTATCAGTCAGCTGGTCAGTAACATCTTGCCTCAGTGCAAGACAAACTCCTGGCTCTTAACAAATTTAAAACTTAATAAGAGCCAGGACCTGAGATCTGTTAGCTCCTATGTATTCTTCTTCCCCCAAACCGCTGCCTCTGCGGCATGGTGTGCTGCTATACAGGATCTCTGCGCCGTCTCTGGCACTCCTGCTGTTGGTTTTATATCCCACTGCTGTAATATTTGTCCCCTCTTACACTGTGGTACGTTTTATTTGGTTTGTTTTTATAGTAGGGCAAATTACGGAGCTTGTTTGAAAACAAAAGCTTCTCAGAACTCATTGTGTAGCCATTACTGTTTGATCAGACATGATTACAGGCCTGAAATTACATCTGCATATTCTGGAATTTTATGAAAGTCTTGGTTATTTTAATTTTGGAGCAGCTTTTCCTGAAGGAATGATCTGAATGTTCAGAAGTGTTGCAATGTTTTCCCCTTGCAGGATTGGTGACACTTGCAGGAAACAAAACCTTCTGGCCCTATTTCACCTGTGTATGTGTTTATTCTGGTTATTTTGCAATGTATAGTTCAGATTAAATTGCAGCTGAAGTAAATGCCAAGGCATCATCCAGTGGTAGATTTAAAGAGCAAAAATAAAAGCAGGGAATTTGACTGTGACTAAAGTAAATGCAGAGCTGAAAAACTCCTGCTTTGAGATTTTGCTTTAAGCAAAGAAAACAGGCTTTGGGATTAGTTTGATACTGCTGCAAGAAGAAAACATCACCATCACTTATGCAAGACAAAACTCTGGCAGTGTGAAGCTTTTAATGGTTAAAGGGAAAAATTTTTTGGGTTTTTTTTTTTTTTTTTTTTTTTTTTTTTTTCTTCCCAGGGTTTCCAAGACTGGTTTGTGTTGGCAGAATTTGGTGTACATTTGCTTGCACAGTACCTAGAATAAGCATTTTTTTCTTGTACAGTGAGAGTGCATGGTTAAACTAAGACTGCTCTGCTCAGTTAGATAAGGGAAAATTGATCCTGTTAGTCTTGTTTGCAACAGATGTAGGCTTGGAGATTTATGAATAGGAACAAGTCTGTCTCCACTGAGTTGTTAGTTTTGGTCAACCATTGCGCTCAATGTATCCAGATTTACTGCTGCTGGTTTGGAAAATTAATGTTTTTAGAATTTCAGGAATTGTTGCCCATTTGTCAGCAAAATGCGGGCATACAACGTGGGCCCTTACAAGAATATCAGTCAACCTCCATTTTACCGTGGCTGACCTCGCTTGTAATCTACATCTGTGCAGAAGAAAGCTTTTACTGGACATGTGAATTGTAGAGGAAAAGATGTTTCTCTCCTAAGCTGCTTTTGTTTGATGACAGAGTGTTCCTTTGGGATTTGAAAGGACTGCGTGTGTGTGTGTGTCCCCAAAAGAAAAAAAGACAAAAAAAAAACAAAAACACACAAAAAAACAACCAAGCTGAGCTGGGAGGTACATGAGAATAAGAGCATGCAAGAGCAAGGGGAACAGTTTTGCTGGAGCTGGCAGTCAGTCACTTAGAGACTTTCAGAATGAGTTGAGCAGCTTGCAGGACTTCCTTTCCTAATAGCAGCTGTCATGGACACATGATACAGGATGTATTGCGCATAAATTTCTAAGGAAGAAGCATAACTTTTTTATAAGCTGTTGAAGATTTTTCTAGCTGTCAGGATTGGTTAGTCATGCTAAATACCATTGTGAATTTTAAAGTAGAACATCGTATATCAGTTAACTTCTGGCATTTCTGCCTTGTTTACTCTGCAGGGTTCTGTATATTTTAAATACTGTCAATCTTTTGATTTTAATGGCCGGTCAGTCTGACTGTCTTAGGCTCTGAGCCCAAGCGGGTCCATAGTCTGTCTGCTTGCTTCATTGTCTTACAAACAATTATGGTTTTGTTCAGTAAGTGAAAATAACATTTCCAGATAATTGACAGAGAACTGCAAGGAAAAATGCATTTCAATAGAATAAACTGGGACATAACCTTGCAGCACTTAGACTTTTAAGGGATTAAAATATCTCTTCCTTGCAAATGTTTTTCTTCTTAAATCCGTGTATGTATTTGAAGCTGTGAAAACCAAATTTTTCTAATAACATGATCTGGAATATGGAATAATAATGTAGGCATAAAGTCTATTAGAGAAACCATAGTATTTCTCTTTAATGTTTGTTGATGGATGTGTTACAGATGAATTGCAGTTGTCTTCCTGCTTTAGTGGACGTCCCAGTTGAAGTGTAGATTAACAGCTGAAAACAGGCTGCACATGATCAGGGACTTTTGCTAACTTTTTTCTGTTTTTGGTATCTCAAATATTCTTTTGTTTAATTCTAACAAGGTATTACTTATTTCTAAACCAATCCTAATTATTAAAAGACTTTGAAAGTAAACTGACCCTTGTTACAGAAATTCCCATATGTTAAAACAAGTCCTTTTTCTCCTGGGAGATCCCTTGTTTTTCACTTGGCACTGATCTAATGGCCTACTCATGTCAAGCTGGCTCTTCCTAGATGCTATAACTCCCTTTCAGTGTTGGGATAAGGCCCCTACTCTTCTGCTTAACAGTTTTGTGCCGATACGGGCATGTTTGTGATCGTGTCAGCACCTCTGAGTCTGCTGTGAACTCCAATGTGAACTTAGTGAATGTTAGGTGCAGTACCCGCAGGCAGCTCAATTCCCAATCTTTTGAACACACAGAAGTTAAAAGTGAAAATTATTTCCCTAGAACTGTTCTGTTCAAATGGTCTGTGTGCTTAAAGTGAGGCATTCGTGTATGTGGCGGCTGTTAGAATGACCTAGGGCGCGAACGTAAAGGCATCTTGCACAAGTGTCTGAAAGATAAGAATTACTTTTTGCTTACATCAATTTTGGGAAATGTAAACTACCATACTGGTGCCCTCTTTTTTGAAAAGTAGAAAGCCATAGTGAAGTAAATTTGACCTTAGTATATACTTAAAGTAGTTTTTCACAGCTCAGTTTGAGGTGAATCAATTATTTAGGTCACTTTGACTTCACATTTTTGCATCCTGGCACATTGTAAGAAATCACTGTGAATGGTAAACATAAGTTTCTCAAGGTCTGGGTACTTTTTATAGCTTGAGAAAGCTTCTGATATTCAATAGAAGTCAATTTTATAATCTCTTTAGTTTAAAGAGTTTATATTATTTGGATTACGTTCACATTTTATTAGAAATTAAAATTAGAAGGCATGAAAAAAATGCACAAACTGCATTTCATAGAATCACAGAAAATCCTGAGTTGAAAGATCCATAAGGATCACTGTGTCCATCTCCTGGCTCCACACAGCACAACCCAAAAATCAGACCATGTGTTTGAGAGTGTTGTTCAAAAAGCCTTTGGACTCTGGCAGGCTTGCTGCCACGACCACTGCCCTGGGGAGCCTGTCCCAGTGCCTGACCACCCTCTGGGTGCAGAACCTTTCCCTAACCCCCAGCCTGACACTCCCCTGTCCCAGCTCCATGCCGTTCCCTCGGGTCCTGTCGCTGTCCCCAGAGAGCAGAGCTCAGCGCCTGCCCCTCCGCTCCCCTCGTGAGGGAGCTGCAGGCCCCATGAGGCCTCCCCTCAGCCTGCTCTGCTCTGGGCTGAGCAAACCAAGGGACCTCAGCCACTCTTCATGTGTCTTTGCCTCTAGACCCGTTACCACTTTTCCTTTCCTCCTTTGGACACTAACAGTTTTATGTCCTTATATTGTAGCACCCCACACTGCACACAGTGCCCAAGGTGAGGCCACACAGGGCAGAGAAGAGCAGGACAATCCTTTCCCTCACCCAGCCGGCGGTGCTGGGCCTGAGGCACCCCAGGGCAGGGTCAGCCCTTTGGGCTGCCAGGGCACGCTGCTGGCTCATGTGCAACTTGCTGTGACCAGAACCTCCGGATCCCTTTCTGTGGGACTGTTTTTCAGCCTCTCATCCCCTGGTCTGTACATAAAACCAGGGTTGCCCTGTCCCAGGTGTGTGCAGAATCTGGCACTTGCTCTTATTAAGTTTCATATTGCTGGTGATTGCCCAGCTCTCTGATTTGTTAAGATCTCTCTGCAAGGTCTCTCCGCCTTCAAGGGAGTCAGCAGCTCCTCCCAGTTTAGTGTTATCTGCAAACTTAGTGTACCTTCAAGTCCTGTATCCACGCCATTCACGAAAACATTAAAGAGGCTGGCTGTGAAAAGGAGCCCTGTAGAATAGTGACTGGCTGCCAGGACGATGTAACCGTTTACTTACCCTTTGAGCCCAACCCATCAGCCAATTGTTCACCCATCGTATTATGTATTTATGTAGCTGTGTGCTGGACGCTTTGTCCAGAAGGATACTGTGGGAAGCAGTATTGGAAGTTCTGCTGAAATCCGAAAAGACTGCATCAACTGGCTTCCCTCGGTCAACTAAGAGGGTGACCTGGTCATAAAAGGAAATTAAGTTTGTTAAACAGGACTTTACCCTTGTGAACCTGGGTTAGCTGTGACCAATGACTTCATTGTTTTCAGGTGTTTCTCATTAACTCCCAGAATAAACTTCTCCATAATTTCATCAGGCACTGAAGTGAGACTGACAGGCCTGTCATTACCAGGGTTGTCTTCCTTGAAAATTGGAACAGTGTTTGCCAGCTTCCAGTCAGATGGGACCTCTCCAGATTCCCAAGATCACTGAAAAATAATTGAGAGAGGTCTTGTGATGACATCAGCCTGCTCCTTCAGTACCCTGGGTTGAGTCCCATCAGGCCTATAAATTATCAGCCAGTTGGCACAGCAAATCCTGTACAAGCTTGAAGTTGGCTGGGAGTTTATCGTTACTGCAATCATAGTCTTCCAAATTGCCATAAAAATTTTCTCCCTGCAATGGCAAACAGCATCTGTGTAGTCCTCCAGTGTCACCCAACCTTGCTTCCAGTGGCCATATACTTTGTTTTTCTATCTAATATCTCAAATAAAATCCCTTCTCAGCCAAGTTGGCCTTCTCCCCTGCTTGCTTGAGTTTGACATTTTGGAATTGCCTTCTCCTGTGCTCTTAAGTGGTACTTCAAAAGTGACCATCGCTGATGGACGCTAGTGTCTTTAAAAGCAGCTTTTCAGAGGACCCGACTAACTATTTCCCCTAGCAGCCTGAAGTCTGCTCTCCTCATACCCAGGGTTGAAATTTTGGTGGCAGTTTTCTTCCTATCACCAAAGACTTTAACTATGGCCAAGATGGCCACCAATCACCACTTCCCCTATGGGATCCTCTCTGTTGAGAAGGAACAAAGGTACCAGGAGGGTCCCTTTCCTAGTTGGCTCCCTTAGTACCTGTACCAAGTAGTTATCATCAAGGTGTTTTAGGAATCTCCTGGCCCTGTTTTTATCAGCTGTGTGAAAGTCACCCATAAGGACAAGGGTGGCTGATCTCTTAAATATATCTTTAGTCTTGTAAACATTAAATGGCAAATACGGTGCTATTTTTAAATGCAGTTTTTGAGGGGAAACACATTGAACTGTTCTTTGAAGACTGTTCACTGTTTTAACTCTTCATGATACCAGAGTTCTGGGTGAAACAGTTTAATGGCAGTAGAGGTATATTCTTCAGAAATCCTCAGACAAAAGTGCTTTTTTTCCCCCCCAGTTTAAAGACTGTTACAGAGTGAAATGCCACTTAAAGAATGCCTGTTGGAGCCATAAACTTGATTGTTGTTTAAAAATCATGTTCATTGGCATTTAATTTAGTATCTTAAACTTTTGCATGTTTTATATCATCCCATTTTATTTTTTACAGTTTTTACATTATGAAGTAAACAAAACAACAGCATGTTTTTGTGATGCCTTCTATAGATGTTTATCTGTGCGTAAAGAACATCATTAATTAGAAATTCCAGGCTACCGTATGATCACAACAGGAAATCCTCATTGGAATAGGGAGGCAGAAATGAATTTCAGATCTGCAGATGCATTGTCAGTGGATGAATTTCAAGCTCTGGGCTTTTTTGCTACAGTTTTCTTCAAGGTGAAGTAGCACATCTCACAAAACAACTACAGAGCATAGGTGTTTGGAATTACAGATGTCAAAGGAAGCTGTTACTGATCAGTTTTAATCAAGAAATTGCTTTCAGTACATCAGTGCAGAGTTGACGCTTGACTAAATCGCCAGGAGGAACAAATGCGTGAGATGAAAGGGTGTTCATTTGCAACAGGAAAAGTCAAAATTTGCAATTTAAGCATCAATGACGTGAGGGACTATTAAGGGTTTTAGTGAGGATGTAGTTGCATCTACCTTTATGCTGTATTTCTCCTTTCATACATGAATACTTAAGCCTGCCCTCATTTTGCAAAAGTATGTGAAACTACTTGTACTAGTAGCTCAGAATCCCTTATTTGTTGCTTCTGTCAGTGCATGTGTGGTGCAAGAGCAGGCAATGTGTTAAGTTTGTGCCTCTGTGTTTGAAGGACAGTTGGCAACACGAGCAGTCTCCTGTAGAAAGTAGCTTATGGAACTAGTACCTTATTGTTCCTTTCTTGCAAAATCAGTAGGGTTGTACTTGGCTGTCCTAGAGCATTTCTTAAACTTTAGAAATTGGTGAGATCTTAATGTTACGTTATAAAAAGCCATACCAGAAGATATTTTCCTGTTATCGTGAAATTGAAAACTTCTCTCTTTCAAGATTTTCAAAGCCTTATTTACTTTCCTGCCACTGGGTTATGTGGTCAGCAATAGCATTTACTTAAGGCAGCATGATCAAAAAGTTACAAAAGGGAATGAACTGGCTGTAAGTTATGTTAGATTTCTCCATCAAATTGTTTAGGGGACATTACTGAAGGAACGGAGAGCAGTTATGTGCTGAGCTTTGTGAGTTACGTCTACAAATGTCACTTGTGCTTTTGGAAAAGTTCAAATTATAAGGTGTTTCGTGCTGTGGTAAGCTGTGCCTTGTGGTAGTCTGTGGCATGAGGAGAATGCGAAGAACTGCTGGAATCTTGATTTGTGGTAGGGTTTTAGGCATGGCAGGAAGCCAAAACCATGTTTTTTCTGTAGTCTGTAAGTGCTTTTGAGGAAATGTTGAGGACAGTGGTGAATTTATATTTTTAGGAATTATGCTGTGTGTGTGGCTTTTTTTTAATCCCTTCGCTGCTGCCTGTATTCATTGCTTCTGTATGTTGACAGAGCTTATACTGGGCTGTACGAGTGGTGCAGAGCTTGGGATAAATGCTGCTCAAACTCAGATTATTGATGTTCATAACCGTGTATCGCAGCTCCTTTCGAGTCCTTTGATTTCACAACTTCACTTTACACACAGTGTATCTCCTTTGTATGGGCTCATTGTTACTGGAATAATACAGGCATTGTGTTCTCCCGCTGTACAAAATGAAATATTTTTTCCTTCTCCTGTCAGCACAAGCATGCAGATGCTGCGTTGGGTTGGGCAACGGGAGGAGAATCGGCCAGGGCTCCACACGGCGCTCGGAAAGCTTTTGTGGTTCCGTACGGCTCTGCTCGTAATTAGCATTGTAAGGCTTGTCTTCATTTCTTTCTGTCATAAATCATCTGCCAAGTCTTCTCAGCAAAGTCATCTTTGAACGTCACTAAAACAGCAATCCAGAATTACTATATAAGGAAGAGAATGGCTTTTAGAACCAGCTTCGTGCACTTAAATCTGGAGAGAGTAATTGATAACTGCTCTTCTAAAGAAAACGGCGGAAATTCAGTCAGGACTTCGAGAAGTTGCCAGTTATTTCAAGACAACCTGCTGTTTCTGAGAGGTTGCTTATTAGATTGCATTATGCGAAGAGGGCTATAGGATCTAGCCGTCTGCTTCTGGAGAGCATGGGAGAATCTTTGTTTATTGAGGGAAAAAAAAAAAAAAAAGACCGGTTCATCATCACCAGAGCGTCCATTACTTGATTTCATACATCTGTTGGAGCTGGCAGAAATGTTGTAATACACATTCTTTCCTCTCCAGAGAGAGGGAGGAGGAGGCTTATAGTCACAGATTTGGCTGTGTTACTGTGTTTACTTCCTATTTTTTACACATATTTAGTTTTATTTAAAACAAAACAAAAAAACACCTTTGTGCTTGAAATAAATGTTTTGATTTCTGTTCCTTCATGGATTCTCCTGGCTGAAGAAGACTGGTGCTTTCCACTAGTCTGGTAGTATCTGTGTGAATATGCAAATCTTACAAAGTATGTAGTTATCTTTTAAGGTTATTCTTGCACTTCTAGACCTACAGGCTGAATTTATAATCAGCTGTAGGCTATAGGAGCTGTGTTTCTGTAGTGTATTTCAGACACTATCTACCAACTGCTAACAGTATCTGTGATATGATGTCAAGATCCTAGACAGAAGAACATTCACTTCTGGCATCATTGAGCAATTTTCTTGTTTCACCTTTTTTTTTTTTTTAAGACAAGGGAATGTTACAGTTCACTGTGAAAGAGAAGCAGTGGCAGTAAAACCACGGAATTGTGTTGTGGGGGAACAGAAGCAGGTGAAGCATCCAAGATGTTCCCTCTGGGAGGGAGACTTCCAGAGAGGCTGTGGGGTCTCCTCGTTGGAGCCCTTCAGAAGCCTCCTGGACGTTGTGCTGGGTACCCTGCTCTGGGTGTCCCTGCTTGGGCACGGGAGGCACCAGGTGGCCTGCAGATTTCTCTGCCAGCCTTAGCCACTCTGGGGTTCTGCTTGGCTAGGTTTTAGGCTGAGAGTGTTCCCTCAAGAGGGAAGAATATGTTCCTGAAATTGGCTTTATTTTAAACAGACCTTGGGAATAAGACTTATTGCATGGTGTTCCACAGAAGTAAGATTTTCCATTATTTAAAAGAAAAAAAAAAGTAATAATTCAACACTTGGAAAAAACAAAATACAATGTCTCTAATTTTTCCTTAGAAAAGTCTGTTGACCTGAAACATAAGACCTCTTTTAAACAAAACCAGGAGATAGTGGTGGTTGTGGTGGTGTTTTTTCTTTTAAATTCTTACACTTGATGTAGGTAATGCTCCCGTGGGGTACTGCTGTACCGGGTGGTAACGTAAATGCCATCATGCTGACTTGGCTGCCTGCTGGCTCCTAGTCTTGACCCAGTCATGACAGAGGTGAGGCCTCGGATGTGCAACACACGATATCCAGTTTCTGATTTTACCACACCATGGTAAAATTGTGGACTCCATGCAGGGGGAGGTAAAGTGGGAAATGCTGAGGAGAAAAATGGTGCCAGCAGTCGTTGCATCCAGCCATGTGCTACTGATGCCTCCTGAGAAACGTCTTCTCTGTCTTCTGTCACAGAAGTGGTTGACTAAGAATTCTTCTTGTACAATTAAGCTGGCAAAAAGTGGGAATATTTGCATGTTTGGGGCAACATGGTGTTTTTGGTTGGAGATGGTGTGCTACTTGTAGCAGTCAGAGGAAAATGGGAGAACACCTTTCTTCCTCCTTTGAGCCAGTCATTTAAACAGTAGGGAACCCCTCTGTCTTAAAGAGAATAATTCAACCTTCGTATGTGATGGGAATCTGTTTCTTTTGTTGATGTTTTTCCTCTTTACTTTTTTAAATGTCATGAAAAATTCAAATGTCATCATCTTAACTCTAGTCTTTGCTTAAATTGCAGTATGGAAATTGAATGGCAAAGCAGTGTTGTCTGTCACTCACTCTCCAGCTCTGCTTTCTGAAATATTCAAGTGCTTTACATATAAAAATATGCATCTGCTTACTGCTCTGTGAACCCTTAGGATATGAGAATATCCTGAGTTGTTTAGTCACAGTGACTTGGTTTCTTTTGGTTGTCTAAAGAGATTCAAAACACACAGAGCACTCCGTAGTTTCTTTTAACTATCCGTATAGGCTTGAATAATTATCCAGTAATGTATGGAAACTGTAAAGTAGAGGAAACAAAAGTTTCCAACGCTCTCAGCTTGGTAGGGTGTTCTGTGCAAGAACTGGTTATACATTTACTCGTCACCTTGGATTATGGCGGTTCCTGTGCACGTGCAAACATCCTTAGGGAGCAGGGGGGTGAGGTTGCCATTCTCAGCACCACCCAAGCACAACAAAGACGTTCCTTGCCCCCGGGAAAATTTCAGACTTCTTAAGATGAGGATGTAATGGATAAAAAAAAGAAGACAAGGAAATATTGGATCAAAAGTATGAGAAGAAGATGGTAGTAATAGGAATAGCAGGTCATTAGAGTGCTGTGATGTTTCAGAAGCAGAGTGATGGATGTGATTCTAATCTATTTTTTTCTTTTCTCCTAATTTAGGGAATTCCTGTGAAGAATTTGCTGCAAGGAAAGATGTGTGAATTTTCTGCGTGAAGGCTCTCAAACTGGATTACATAATAATATGACTTAAGCATGTATCCTCTGGCTCTCTTATTTTGATCCTTAAAAATGAGTAGGGTTGTATGCGAAATTTAACCCATTTTTGATGAGTGATTTAGACATGAGTTTACATCGGCAAATGGGCTCTGATCGGGACCTCCAGTCTTCTGCTTCTTCTGTGAGTTTGCCTTCAGTTAAAAAGGCACCAAAGAAAAGAAGAATTTCCTTGGGCTCTCTTTTCCGGAGAAAAAAGGACACAAAACGCAAGTCTAGGGATTTAAATGGAGGTGTTGATGGAATTGCAAGTATTGAAAGCATTCATTCAGAAATGTGTACAGACAAGAACTCTATTTTCTCCACGTGTACCTCTTCCGATAATGGAACAACCTCTAGCAGCAAACCAAGCGGAGACTTCATGGAATGCCCCTTGTGCCTTTTGCGGCACTCCAAGGACAGGTTCCCAGAGATAATGACTTGTCACCATAGATCTTGTGTGGATTGCTTGCGTCAGTATCTCCGGATAGAAATCTCTGAGAGTAGAGTTAATATTAGCTGTCCAGAATGCTCAGAACGATTTAATCCTCATGATATCCGTTTGATATTAAATGACGACATCTTGATGGAAAAATACGAAGAGTTCATGCTTAGACGATGGCTAGTTGCGGATCCTGATTGTAGGTGGTGCCCAGCTCCAGATTGCGGGTAGGTTGTTTTTCCTTCCATATCTGCAAAAGAGGTGAGAGCATAAATAAGATAACGTGCCTAGCACCGTGCTTTTTGAAAAGTTAACTGCTTTACCTTAGTATTTTGAATACTTTAATATTTTGTTATGTGTTGTATGAGTGGGTAGCAAAGAGAATTCTCATTAAAAACAAACACAAAAACCTTTCCCCCTAGTTTTTCTTCAAATAGGACTTTGTTATTCTGCACAAAGAGAATTTCATTAAATTAATGAAATTTATTGGTAGGTTGTTGCTATATGTCTACCACAGGGAAAAGCTTCAAATGTTGCACTGTTAAAGCAAGAGTGCAAAGCTCAGACTAAAATAATAAAGTTGAAAATTAGTTGACTGTACTTTTAGCTTAGTCCATTTATTTGGACTTCTCATGGAAGAGAAAGCAGGTATCTTTTTTTTTTTTTTTTTTTTTTTTTTTAAAACAATGAAATATGATTGAAGATTTTCTTCTTACAAAAAGCCCTCTCCAGCTTCAGATATCTTCTGGCTGGTTGACACACCACTTGTTGCCTGTCAACAGAGTTCTGATGTAAGATAATAATCAGTTTGTTCCTGCTTATTATCTCAAGAACGTAGTGTTTTAACATTGCTTTAATATTTAAACAGCTCTGAAATCATTCTGAATTCTGACATGAGTAGGCTGAATACTACAGCGCAGCTCATCACGCTTTTCTACCGTTGGTGGCTCATAATGCCATTTATTCAGCAAGTTGCTTTTTTAGAGGTTTTATTTTGCATTACGATAATGCCTAAAGGTTATAGCCATGACTGCAATCCAGATGTGCAGTGCATGGTAAACCCTCTTGGAGAATATCTCTATTTTCGAGCGTCACAAATGAGCAATAAGTAGAGATAAAAGGGAGGAATGTTGGAAGAATACAAGTTAAACAGGACAGGCAATTAGGTAGATTAAGCAACCTGAACATTACTATCAGAATATTTAATGTTTAGGAGGTTTTTCAAATTTGAACAGTACATTAAGAAACATTTTAGATGAAATACAATTTTGCTTTCATACTTTAAATGAAATAGAATTTGCTAATGTGGATCAAAAGCAGGGACTGGAAATACGACAGCTTCTTGGGTCCTCTGGTCCGAAGTGGATGGCACTGCTGTGGTCAGTTTGAGTAGAGGAGGAAAAATGACTTGGGAGAAGGATTGGTTGCATGACTTTGTTAGAAAGTCACATGGATGAAATCAGGAGAGCTTCACTACTAATGAAAGCAAACCATGGAAAGCATTTTGCTCAGGATTCCCTGAGTTTTGGTGTTCTTGAACAAGCTGGTGTTGCTCAAGGTGTGTAGAAGTATATAAGAACATGGCCACGTTTTCTGTTGAACCATGTTGCAGTGATTCAGATGGTCTTAGTGAAGTGCTGAAAAAGAAAGGCACAGATTTGTTTAATGGAGAATTTTTACTTTGCCTTTTTTTGGGGGGGCGGGGGGGGGGGTTGACCTCTGTTTTCTCATCTGTTTAAAGAAAATCCTGAGTCTCTTTAAGCAGTTAGGAATTATAATGGTAATCCTATTGATAAATTATGGATTGGCTCTTCAAAGGGAAGTTAAAGCTCTATGCAGTCATGTGGGACCATAGCCATGTATTAGTACGTAGCAAAATACTTAAATCTTTGCTCCAGAACTGTCTCCTGCCTGCTCCTTCCTCTGACCAAGGGTGGAGACCCACAACAAACACAGTGTGTTACCATGCTGTCAGACTGACAGTTTCTTGAGAGGAACAGACTGATGTATTACATGGGCATCCTTAACTGTACTTCTGGAAACCCTCATGGTAGGAAAATGTTTTACGTGGGATTCAGGTTTTAGTGCATAGATCCTCACCGACTTCTCATTGCTAGTTAAAAATCAGGAGAAGTTGGTTAATTCGATACTTCTTGGGATCATTTATAACTGTCATCCTAAATAAACCACCAGGTGCGACCATGTGTTGCCTTGCTCCCTTCCTCCTCTTGGTTGCTTTTGAAACCTTCAGTGCTTTGAAATACATTTGGCAGAGGGAGGTCAAGCTCTCAGCATAATTTAATCCACTAAGTTTTGTGGAAAAAAAACACACAATAGTTGAGCAGAGGAGACACCCCCAAAAACGCCTCCAGCGAGGGAAAAAGGACCATGTGTGAATCCAACGGGTACCTTCTCCAGCCTGGCCCCAGGCAGCACCGCAGCAAATGGTTCACAGATGTGCTCCCGGCCGGCAGGGCAGCTGCCAGAAGGCACCCGGCGGAGATGGGAAGGAGAAGCAGCGTTGGAATTAACAGGGATTTTTATGGTGTAGTGAAGAGGTAGAGGGTGGAGGGAGGAGCAGGACAGGCATGAGATTTAAGGAAGCAAACACGATCCAGCTTTTCGCTGAGTAGCTTATGCTAGCAAAGGTTGTTTGAAGACCCATGCCACATACAGCAGGCACAAACCTCAGCAGACAACTGCTTTACCAGTGGTGTGGTGCGACAGGAGTCACACTTTTCCAACTGCTTTGGCAACAACTCAGCTTGCACAATATCCAGTTAAAATTGAGAGCTTTTCTGATCAGTTTTTGATGCTTACTGGCAGATTGTGTTAAGGCCATGATGGTAGCTGACCTGATTTTAGGACGTATTGAAATTTTCCTGAAGGAGTTGGATGGCTTGCGTTTACTAAACTTGCAATTAACCCCAAAGTACGAGAGGTGCAAGAGCTTCAGGTGCAGGGAATGGTGTAGCATCCTTTGCTACAGTTGAGCATTTCAGTAGGGATAATCTACTGCCCAAGTAGGTAGGAGAACAAACCGGGTGGCTGCTGCGTGACTGTGCTGCTGTGCAGCATTGACAGAACATCTGGCGTGGTACTGGCTGTGGGGAGGGAAAGGAGGGAAGCTAGATGAGGGTAAGATTAGATAAATTAGGCTAGATTAGGGTTTAGGGATTAGGTAAAAGTCTCTGGACCAGCTGTAGCCTGCCTGCAATAGGAGATATTGGCAAATAGCTGGGGATAAGGAAACCTCTTGGGCCTTTCTTCCAGCCAAATCTTTTGAGGGTTCTGTTTCAACATTTTGAGTTGTCAAATGTAATTTTTATAAGCCTTAGTGAATCAGTATTCCAGAAGTGGTTCGTCCTTTATTCTTCCTGAATCATTTTTTTTTGTGTGTGTGTGTGTGCTGAGATTTTATTGCTGACATGATAAGAGAGCTGCAATTCTCAGATTTTTATCTTTGTCAAGCAAAACGTAGATCGGGGAGAAGAGTGCACATTTTTTGTTCCTGTTCTGCTCCCACCATATATCACTTCTGCAATTAATTGTCCTTTTTTTAACTTGCTGTTTCCCTGAGTTGAGTTGTTTGTCCCTTCTCTCCTCTCAGCCTAACCAGAACTTAAAGAATTTCCATGCCCTGTAAAATGAATGCAGATTAAACCTGTAATCTTGTACAGTTTGACCAAACACTTGCCCTGGTCTAAAAGGTTACTTCTAGAGGTCTGCTAATACATCGGTCCCCAACAGGGAGTGCTTTCAGGGATGTGTCCATCCCTTGTTAGCCGTTGGAGGCAGCAGATGAATGGGGACTTCACTCGGCAGCCTGGGCTTGAGATGCTTTGATACAACACTAACGAATCGTGGATGTGTCCCTTTGTGCTGAAGAAGTTTGGACCAGAGCCGCTTTGTGTACATGCAAAGTAATTAGCTCTTCGGTTGCTCTAAGTGAGGCAAATTGAGCTGATTAACTTGGCAACCGTATCGAAGATTCCAGCAATTACTGAGACAAGTTTTTGCTTGGAAAGTAAATTGTTTGAAAACAGGCAAGCATGTGTAATTTTGTGTAGCTACATCATTTGTAACTAAAAGGTTGAAAACTCCTGCTTGTTTTGCAGAACTCTTAAAGAAGAGCAACCTCCAACATGCTGGTTTAAAACACTAATAAAAAGGATATCACTTGCATTAACTTTATGGAGCTTCAGATCTATCAACTCTAAAATTAAAACAGCCAAGTATAAATACCCGTTGACTCTTTCTCAACCGGGTGCTAGTTTGATTTCATGTATTCCAAAACCTGTACCCTTTTTCGCAGTACTGGTACTTCAAGCAATTGGTCTCCTCCTAAGGGACATAGTGTACCTATTCCCACTGTGCTGCATCCAACTGTTCCAGGGCATTTTTTCAGTTTCTCAAGACTCGTCTGAGTTCTGGCAGTCTTGTAGTCCGATAGGTTGATATTGTCCTGAAAGAGGACAATAGACATGCTTTCCTCCTTCCATCTTCCAACTTAATGAAAATGCTAAACATCTGTGTGGAAATATTTTTAGAATCATTACTGAATAGATGTAGAGATTAGATGTAAAGCTTAGGGATATGGTTTAGTGGAGGACTTGTTAGTGTTAGGTCAGAGGTTGGACTCAGTGATCTTGGAGGTCTCTTCCAACCTAGACTATTCTGTGATTCTGTGATTCTGTGAATATTTTTACATGAATTTCATGCAACTACTATAAATGGGGCAGTGTATGTTGAAAATTAACAATTTACTCTTAAAATAAAGTTACTTCCATTTGAACAGCCATAAACTTCAGCCCTGCTGTACTTAGAGATCTGCTGAAGTCTGTACAGGGGGACTGTTTGTACGAATAGGACTATGCATCTGTTCTAGGTGTTCACAGCAGTGGGCATAGTATTGTTTTCTGCTCAAAATAAAGCTATTGCATAAAATAACTGAAAATAATACAGTGGGTAGGAATTAAAGTTAATTTAGCAAGTCAAATCCTTATAATTTCTCTGTTTTGATATTTTCACATGTAAAGAGTGAGCAAACATTTGTTTAACGTAGATAGCAGCATTCATGGTAGAAGGCAAGCAGTAAAGTACCAAACTGTCATGCAGTACCAAGTCAGATGCCTTTTGAGGAGCAGATCCCCCTAGAAATGATCATAGAAATCATAGAATCATAAATCGTGCTGCAGGGATCATCCCAGATTAAAGAGATGGTCAGATTTAGACATGTCTGTAGTGACTGGGACACTTCTGAAGCAGTAACATTTTCTGAGGTACTTAAACAACTTTTTTTTTTCTTCCTACTCTTTTAAACTGTTGTTGCTTTGTGACCTTAAATTTCTCAGCCTTAAATACAGCGTGTTTCAGTCCTGCTTGAAGTCATTAAGGCTGGGGAGAGCAAAGTGCTGCCTTGATTATCGTATTCCTGTGAAGTCTTAGTCTAACACCATTAACTTCCACACCTGTGGAAGATAAAGGTGGTAAGGAGTTTGTGCTGGCCACATGTCAACTCCTGATCCCTGCTGCCTTTGTGGCTGCTTTACCTGCTCTGGTAGTTCTTTTTAGCTTTAGTCTATAACTAAAACTCATTTTACTAACAAAATTTTCTCTTGTACCCCCCTTGATAATTCAAGATACGCTGTGATCGCATTTGGATGCGCCAGCTGTCCCAAACTTACATGTGGACGAGAAGGCTGTGGGACTGAGTTTTGCTATCACTGTAAGCAGATCTGGCACCCAAACCAGACCTGCGATGCGGCTCGCCAGGAGAGAGCTCAAAGTCTGCGCCTGAGAACAATCCGTTCTTCGTCTATCAGCTACAGCCAGGAATCTGGAGCAGCAGGTATTTATGATCAGGATACTGGGCCTGTAAGGTATCTCTCTGCTACGTTTGCACAATTAACTCGGAAAATGAAAGAACTGAATGGTAGCTTGGTAGATGCTAACTCCTTTGTGCTTCAGAAATGTAAAATACGCAGTTTTAGGTTTGGATTCAAATTTTTGATGTTAATATTTGAAGTACTCTGTGACCAGAGCACCTGACTTCGACCTTAGAGGCATGTCAACATTTTGAACTCTTACTTTGAAGCTGAAAAGTGGAAGCTCTAAGGAGCTTGGTGCAAAGCATTCTCTGTGTTTGACAGGCTGACTTCATTACCTCTATCCCTTACACTCTGGGAATGTGTATTTTCTACACTGTAGGTGAAATTTCACGAGGCTACTACTAATAAATGCTGTTAAAAAAAACCCCCACAACACTAATGTCTGCTTCCAGAAGAGACTGTTAGGCTGAGGCCAGCTCTGCTGTTTGACATCTATGTTTATTTTTTTTTCCTTATGAGTAGGCTACTCCCTGTTCACAGGGAGTTACCTAGTTTCTGTTTTTCAATAAAACACTCATTTTTCTTGGCTATCTGAAACAAAGCAATTCCAGCTTCTGAAAATCTTGACTTCTTCATAACTTAGAGGGAAAAAAGAGGGGTTGGGGGGAAGATAAACTCTTCAGAGCAGTATGTTGCAGAGTGAGAGTCCAGTTTGCTATGGGTGAGATTTGGCTTCAGCTTTCACCACATTCTGATCTATTTGGCAGCTTTGGTCTGGCTGACCAAACAAAGTGCATATTTTGGGGAAAGAGCCTCTTGCAACTTGAGTGTAGTTAGAGCTGTCATTCCTCAATACAGCTGTAGCCTTGGGAATCTTTAATTTGTTGTTTGCGCTGGCTTGTTTTAAAAAAGGCATACCATTTTGCCTTAAATTGGCATATTTCTCTAGTGTTCAAATGACTTTTTTTTTTTTAAAAAAAAAAAACTTTAAATTAGTATGCCGTCTCCTTTCCTTTTCCTTTCAATCCCTGCTAGCTTGAACACCAGTAGCACTGCCACATCCATGCTCAGTTTAGTTGTGTCTCTTCCCATCCGGGAATAGCTAGTGCATCCTTTCAGCTGCTGACTGTCCAGCTGCAGTGGAGTTAGTAGAGTTGATTTCTGCCAGTTCCTCACCTCTTTGGATATTCCTTACACCAGGTATAAGCTGCATCCCCCTTTTCCTTTTATCCTCACTAGTAGCGCAAAGGTAGGAAACCGGAACTTCTGCACGAGGAGCTGCAAGTTAACTTCAGCTGCTGTGTATAAATAGCTTGGCTCAGAGTGCACATGCTGACCAGTGATGTAAAGGAACGATGATCACAACTGTGATTGTGTCAGCATACAAGTATTTTGCTGTTGCGCAATGCCCCCTTGTTTGCTAGTGATAGAACTAGCTGCTTGACTACAATTTTTAAATATTTGTCTTAGGAACAAGGAGAGCCTCTGGAATTTTCTTATTTCTTCAACAGTTTTTTTTCCTAGGCAATAAGTATTTCTCTTCTGTGAAGAGAAATCAAGAAGGGAGTGGTGATGCCAAAGAAATGTAGAAGGGGAGATGGAATTATAATAAGAAGAAATAACATAGTAGAGACAGTACTCAAGCAAAAGATTCATAACAGCATGATGTAAAAAAGGATTATATTTAGAGAGAGTGCTGTCAGTCCTGTATTAACATGCAAGTTTAATATTTGACTTTAATATATATTGCATTAAGCTTTAGAAAATCCTTGAAGTAACTGAATCCTATTCAGTTACTTGAATGTGATCCAATACACCTTGTTCTGATTAATGTCACTTGGTCCACGGGTTTACAAGAAGCTACCAAAGAAGTCATTGCAAAGCCATGCTTAATAAAGAAAACTTACAATAAACTTTTTCCATTTTTCAGATGATGGTTCAGTCAGCTTTTCCAAATATCTGTGTATATTTTGATTAAATCTGTTTGCCTAAAGAACTGATGCAATCTTAATGTTCGTTTTTAAACAGCTGATGACATAAAGCCATGCCCACGCTGTGCTGCTTATATAATAAAAATGAATGATGGAAGCTGCAATCATATGACTTGTGCTGTCTGTGGCTGTGAGTTCTGCTGGCTGTGTATGAAAGAGATCTCAGATTTACACTATTTAAGGTACATCCAAGAAAAAAGATCTGTATGGTTGGTAACTTATTTTTTTCAAGTGTGTAGAAGTAGATTCCTGAGTGCTGTAAGTCGGGCTTTCTTCCTGTTGGAGTAGAGAACTAAAGCTGAAGTATCAATGTCTGAGAATTAAATTAGTTTTCAATGCAAGTACTTAAATTAGTACATTGTTTTATTATAAACAATTTTTCATGCATGCAATGTGTACTTTGTGCAACAAATGAAGTGTTTTAGATGGACATAACCACTGTTTTTACTGACAATACTGCTGAATTGTGTTTACTTAAAGTAACACAAGAACTCTGATTATAATGCGTTACCTGTGAACCGCAGATTAGCACATGGTTCTGTGCAATATGCTTCTCTGTGTTTCCAAATATTCTCTAAAGCCACTCCTAGAAATCTGAAGAAATAACTAATAATTTAGTATCTATTAGTTGAACATAAGAACAATAATTTTGTTACTAGAGAACAGTTTAGTACTGTATAGTTATGTCAGTTTACTTGCAATTTCTTTACAGTTTTCCTACTTTTCTGTTAGCCCATCAGGTTGCACATTTTGGGGAAAGAAACCATGGAGCCGTAAGAAGAAAATACTGTGGCAACTCGGGACGCTTGTTGGAGCTCCTGTAGGAATTGCATTAATAGCTGGCATTGCTATTCCTGCTATGATTATTGGAATTCCTGTGTATGTGGGACGGAAGGTAAAATGCTGTGTTCAGTTGGTTGTCTTCACCAGCCTTTTTTTTTTTGGAAAAAAGACAAATTACTTAAGAAAAGGTTGATGTCAGTTGCACAGGAAACAGTGTTTTTAAGGACGTAGTTTATCTTAAAAACAGGTAGAACAAAATGCTGGAAAAGGATTTCTGTACGTTGTCATGGGAGTTCTTATATGCGTTTTCAAAATTGCTGTCTTTAATCTCTGGTTTCCATTGTGTTCATCAGAACTAAACAATATTTAGAGAGAAGGAAGGCAAAACTAGAAAAACTTTCTTTGTAGAAACAGATAATTACCAGTACTCCAATATACAATTCTACTAGTACAGGTTTGTGCATGCATACACACGTCAGTGTTTTTATCGGGTACCTTGTAAATTCCCTCAGGCCAGCCCACCATGTGCAACATGGGCAGGGACATCAGCCTCTAGAACCCATCCAAAAGGGCCCAAAGCCCCATCCAGCCTGGCCTTGAGCACACCCCCAGGGATAGGGAATCTACAGCTTCTCTGGGCAGATTGTGCCGCTGCTTCACCACCCTCTGAGTAAAGAATTTCTTCCTTCTATCTAATCTAAGTCTGTCTTCTAGTTTAAAGCCATTCCCCCTTGCCCTATCCCTACACTCTCTGGCAAAGAGTCCCTCCCAGCTTTCTTGTAGTCCCCCCTTTAGGTGCTGGCAGGTCTGCCCAAAGCCTTCTCTTCTCCAGGTTGAAGATACCCAGCTGTCTTCATAGGAGAGGTGCTCCAACCTTTTGATCATCCTCGTGGACCCGATGATCTCTTGAGGTTCCTTCAGACGCCTTCGATTCTATGATTCCCTTCCTTATTCACCTGTCATAGAAGGCCACCAGATTTGTCAGGCGTGATCTGCCCTTAGTGAAGCCATGATGGCTGTCAGCAGTCACTTACTGTGTCTTCCATGTGCCTTAGCATAGCTTCCAGGAGGATCTGCTCCATGATCTGGCCAGGCACAGAAGTGAGACTGACTGGCCTGTAGTTTCCCAGGTTTTCCTTTTCCCCTTTTTAAAAACTGGGATTGTTCCCTATCTTCCGGTCAGTGGGAACTTCACCGGACTGCCATGACTTCTCAAATAGGACGGATAGTAGCTTAGCAACTACATCTGCCAGTTCCTTTAGGACCTGCAGATGAATCTCATCAAGTCCTGTGGACTTCTATGCCTTCTAGTTCCTTAGATGGTCTTGAACTTGATCTTCTAGAGTGGGCAGTTCTTTATTCTCCCTGTCCCTTCCTTTGCCTTCTGCAGCTTGTGCTGTGTGACTAGAGCACTTGCTGGTAAAGACTTGTGGCGAAAAAAGTTGTTCAGTACCTTAGTCGTCATACCTACTTTGGTGTTCTCCACTCTGAGTACAGCAGTGAAGCTGAGCTGAGCTTGTGCTCAGTTAAACGAAAGGGTGACCCTCTTTGTATAAATACCCGTTGACTCTTTCGCAACCAGGTGCTAGTTTGATTTCATGTATTCCAAAACCTGTACCCTTTTTCGCAGTACTGGTACTTCGAGCAATTGGTCTCCTCCTAAGGGACATAGTGTACCTATTCCCACTGTGCTGCATCCAACTGTTCCAGGGCATTTTTTCAATTTCTCAAGACTCGTCTGAGTTCTGGCAGTCTTGTAGCCCTGATAGGTTGATATTGTCCTGAAAGAGGACAATAGACATGCTTTCCTCCTTCCATCTTCCAACTTAATGAAAATGGTGAATACTCTTAGATTCAGAGCACATCTCTTGGAAGGAAGAACAGGTGAAAGAGTTTCAATTCGGTGAGTTAAAAACGACAACAACAACAAAAAACACAACCTAATAACAAATCTGATGTTTTTCTGTCGCCTTTACATGAAGTTAATAGTTCTTTTCTCCAGACTGTTTTTTTTTTTCAGTCTGGACCATTATAAAAAGCATCATGTAAGAAAACTGTATGTGGCATCTGCTTCACCCTGTCCTCAAAGCCAGTCATCCTCTCACTGAAGAAAATGAAACTGATTTGCTACTGATTTTTTTCTCAAACATTTCTGAATAATAAATTTCTAAAATTATTATTAATGACTTGAAATTGGGCCTGATAAGATATTTTTCAGATCAGCTCATGCAATTATGCTCTAATGTGCTGTTTTCCTACAGATCTTACTCCTGTGTCACCAATCACCTGTCTCACAGGTAATCTTCAGTGACATCTGAGGGGAGAAAGAAAGGCCTCCAATTTAGTTTGCTAGCTCTTCCTTTTTGTTAAATAGCAAACTGATCTATTTTGGTCTTCCTCTTACTAGCAGTGTACTTTTAGAATAATTTCTTGTTAGCTTTGGCCCTTGCTCTTTTATTTCCCCTATTTTAACCTTTCTGACTTTGTCTTGACGCCCTCATGCTGTTCCTTTGTACTTGTTGAAAGTAATCTGACCTACTTTCCTTTTTTTATTGCTGCTGCTCCTTTAGTAAAGGAGGCTACTTTGTTCTTTTGCAACATTTTCTTCTGCACTGGGAGAGTTCGTGCTTGTGTTCCTATAGCTTCCTTAAGGAAGCACTCGTTATTCTCACTCGTTTTCATATCTGATCACGTACCAGTTTTCTGCTGTGATTGAAATCCCTCTTCTTTTGGCCTGGTGTTCTTATTCAGGTATTGCTTCTTCTTTCAGCATTCTGAATTCTCTGATCTCATTGTCATTATTACCAACGTCAACCTCTGTCTTCATGTTTTTCATCAGTTTCCCCTCTGTAACCATCCCTTCCATTCCTTTTTGTTGCTTTGTGTTTAAGGACTCCAGAACCCTTGCATATCGTTTTTTTTCATATTCCTTTTGTTTTGGGTAAAGTTGCCCATACCAATAAAATTCAGTGCCTGAGATGATCCTGCTTAACGTCTCACAGAGACCCATAAAACCTGATCTTCCTGGATTTGTAATTCTTCCGCACTCATGCTGTGACAGTGTTCCTGTTCAATTTTTCCTTTTAATCTGTACCTGCAGGCTTTCCAGGTGTGTTCCACACTCAAGTGCCCCCTTATTCCATGCTGTTCTCTCAGAGCAAGTACATGCCTTCTCATTGTATAGAAATGCAATGTCTTCTCCCTTTCAGAAGGGAAGACTTGAACCATCGGTAAGGGTTTTGGTTAGCAGATCCTACAGTAGATAGTACTGCTAAGACTCAGGTTTGCTAAACTATTCCCTACCTCAACAGCTCGTCATGAGGAGGTGCCAGAGCAATGGAGTCCTTGCTGTTCTTCCCTCCAGGTTATGTTTGGTGAAGGCTGCCTTACTACAAGATTTTCATTATGTTCTCTCAAGCTGAGTTTCCACAGGTGTAATCTGTGAAAATTTCACTCTGTATTGTTCAAGGAAAAGATGACAGGGAAGAAGAAGGGTCAGTTTGCTCAGGAGTGGCAGTTCTCTGATCGAGAAAATTGTTGACTTTTCCCAACCATGTAAGGTGGAGTAATGGTTCGACAAATAAACCAAAAGCTGTTCAGTGTTTTAGCTCTCTCAGCTTGAGGCTGAAAGTAAATGTTTAGTTGCTGGGTTGGAGGATTTCTAACTTTTAAGACAGTTGTGTAAAATTGAGTATGAATTTTCTTGTTCTTTGAGAAAGGCTAAAAAATAAATCACGACATAGAACATGGTCTGTATGGAAGAGAGCAGGATACAGGTTCCAAACCATGTCAGTTCTTCTAGCGTTGCAACAATGTATTATTGATTATTATAATACTCTAAAAACCCTTTCTTCTCTTCTCTCAAGATTCACAATCGATACGAAGGCAAAGACATTTCAAAGCACAAGCGAAATTTGGCCATAGCAGGTGGTGTAACCCTATCTGTAATTGTTTCTCCAGTTGTAGCTGCAGTAACTGTAGGTAAGCAAATATTTCTGTTTTGTATATTGGTAGCACCTTGCAACCAGAGTTCTATAAACACTTGTGAATAAAACCCAGATAAGCCTGATAGCGTTCTTTTGCAGGTGAAGAAACCAACACATAAAAAAAACACATGAAGTGTCTGAGGTTATACGTACATATTCGTAAAACTGACATATTTAAAGCTTTTTCTTAAATGATTGACCAAAAAAAAAACCCGCTGCAGAGTCTGTTCCTATTTGAATAATTTCACATCAAGCTTTTCTCAACACAGAAGAAAAATAGTCTGTTACATTTAACATTACAGTAGTTGATAAACCGCTTGCTATGCACTGGGAGTCAATTTGAATTTTGCCATGTTTTTTTCATAAGGATGTGGAGGATGGCATTTGAGGAAGATCTGGCTCTGCATTACAACGTTCATCTTCTCACCACATAGCTCCAAGATCACTGTAAACAAACCCTGATTTTGAGACCCCAGTCTGACTCACCACGCCATTGTGTGTGGAGTGTTCCCCGTTCTTCCTTGCGCTAGAAATAGTGCTTAGAGATATGAGTGGCCTTGGGAAGAAAGGCTCACTTTTAGCAAGTGATTGTCTAAATTGGCCATGAAGCTGGGGTTTTAAACTGCATGTTAACAATGGGGGACCACCATGCAAATGCAGATACACTAGTCAACATACTGTCTCTGGTGACTTTCAGTGTTGCACTGATTACTCATGTAGCTGTGGCATCAGATTCCTGCTAAACAGGCAGTGGGACGCAGTGTCTCAGATATTCTTACAGGTCTGCTTTACTCCATGATTTCAAGCTGTTCCTTATTCTTCAGTAGAGATAAAACTTGGCTTTTTAGGGTAAGAAGTTGGTTTTATTTTGTGGAGCTTTCTCAAATCACAGAATCATGGAATGGCTTAGGTTGGAAGGGACTTTAAAGATCATCGACTCCCAACCCCCCTGTCATAAGCAGGGATGCCACCCACTAGATCAGGCTGCTCACAGCCACGTCCATCTGGTGGTGAACACCTCTAGGGATGGGGCATCCACAGCTTCTCTGGGAAACGTGTGCCAGTGCCTTACCACCCTGAATGAAGAATTCCCTCCTAACCTCTAATCTAAGTTTCTCATCTTTTAGTTTAAAACCATTTGTACTGGGTCTGGCTGGGATGTTAACTTTCCCTGCAGCAGCCCACACAGTGCTGTGCTCTGCACTTGTAGCTAGGACAGAACTGGTATCACACCAGTGTTGTGTCTGCTGCTGAGCAGAGGTGGCACAGCATCAGGACTCTCTCTGACCCTCCTAGGGGGTGGGCAAAAAGTGAGAAAGAAACATCACCAGGGCAGCTGACCTGAACCAACCAAAGGGATATTCCATACCATATGATGTCACACTCAGCAATAAAAGGTGGAAAAAGGAAGGAGAGGGGAGGGGTGGGCTCTCGTTGCGAAAACGTCTGTCCTCCTCCCGAACACCGGCTATGTGCGTTGAGGCCCTGCTTCAAGGAGGTGGTCAAGCATCGCTCATTTGTGGGAAGTAGAGAGTAATTTCTTTCCTCTGCACTTCCACATAGCCTTTACTTGTTTTGTTATTCCCTTTCCCCCTCCACCTTTTTTCCCTTTAGTTGAATTATTTAATTAATAATATTTCCTTAATATTTTTTTCCCTTTAATTAAATTATCCTTATCTCAACCCGTGAGTTGTTCTCTCCTTTACTTCTTCCCCTCCTCATCTGAGAAGGGGGAGTGAGAGAGTGGTTGTGGTGTTCAGCTGCCTAGCACGGTAAAACCACCACACCATTCCCCCTTGTCCTGTCATTATCTGCCCAGGCAAAAAGTTGTTTTCCACTTTTTTTTTTTTTTTTTTTAATAAGTCCTCATTCAGTAATGAAAAGTTGCAATGAGGTCTCCCTGGAGCCTTTTATTCTTCAGGCTGAAGATCCCCAGTTCTGTCAGCCTTTCTTTATAAGAGGGGTGCTCCAGCTCCTTGATCATCTTCGTAGCCCTCCTCTAAACCCACTCCAACAGCCCCGCATTCTTCTTGTGCTGCAGGCCTCAGACCTGGATGCAGCACTCCAGGTGGGGCCTCACAAGGGCAGAGCAGAGGAGGACAATCACTTCCCTCCCCTGCTGGCCACTCCTCTGTGGATGCAGCCCAGGATGCAGTTGGCCTTCTGGGCTGCAAGTGCATGGTGCTGGCTCTTGTTGGGCCTTTCATCCACCAGAGCCCTCAGGTCCTTCTCTACAGGGCTGCTTGCAGTGAGTTAGTTGTTCTCCCAGTCTGTTCTCATGTTTGGGATTGCCCCAACACAGGTGCAGCACCTTGTACTTAAACTTGCTGAACCTCACAAGGCTCACATGGGCCCACTTAACTAGCTAGTCCAGGTCCCTTTGGCTGGCATCCCTTCTTTCTGTTGCATTGACTGCACCACCCAGCTTGGTGTCAGCTGCAAATTTGCTGAGGGAGCACTCGATCCCACTGTGTCACTGATAAAGATATGAAATGGCACTGGTCCCAAGACAGACCGTGAGGGACACCACTCGTCACCGACCTCCACCTGGACATTGAGCCACTGACCACCACTCTCTGGGTGTGGCCTTCAGGCCAATTCCTTATGGACCGAATTGTCCACCCAGCAAGTCCACATCTCTCCAATCTGGAGATCAGGAGGTCACGTGGGACCGTGTCAAGGGCCTTAGAGGAGTCCAGGTAGATGACATTGGTTGGTCTTCCCTTGTCAACTGATGCGGTCACTCCATCACAGAAGGCCACCAGATGGGTCAGGCACAATTTGCCCTTGGTGAAGCTGTGCTGGCTGTCCCAGATCACCTCCTTGTCCTGCATGTGCCTTGACACAAAACAGTGACCTCAAGACCATGCATTTCCTTGTAGAATGCTGAGGAGTTTCTCTTGAAGGGGACTTCCAAGTGGAATGTTTCTTTTAGTTTAGACCAAGGAGTCTTTGCGTTGGGTCTGCCTCTGTCCTGTCTCTTTCAGAATGTGCCAGCTTGCCATTTTTCAGTCTGACGCCTTTCTGTACCTTCTGTGTGCTTCCATCAATGACGTCTTAGAACGGTTTAATTCATATGCCCAAGGAATAACTTTCACAGTCCACTAGAAGTGGTGGGATAAATGTGCACATGTATCTGTGTGCATCTTAACCCACGGTTCTTTCCACTGTGTTCCCTCTGCTCCCTCCTGCCTGCAGAATTTAAGGAAAATTTGTATAATTCTTAAATGGAATTAGTATGATTCAGAAAATGTAAAAGATCCTATGGTAATAATGACGTTAAGTCCTACTGAATCAATAGCAAAGCCCAGCCTGACTCCAGTGAATGCAAAATCCAATAGAACTTGCATGAACTTTAAATATAAAATATTTGAATTTTATTTATGAAAGATATTCCAGACCTACTGGAAGTATTAGTTCACCCAGCGTTATGCTTCTCCACCTACTGATGCTGAGAGAGGAGCCTTCTGCCTGCTGAAATTACCTCTCTGTCATTTCAGCTAGTGATTTATCTGTGCCTCTTAACTTTGCCCCCTCCTGGTTTCTTTCAAGTGTGAAATACTTAAGTAATCATGGACTATGAGATACTGTTATGAAAGAGTGCAAAATATAAGTTGTGTTTCATAAAAGATTGTACTTCCCTCTGCAGGTATTGGTGTTCCTATTATGCTGGCCTACGTCTACGGAGTCGTTCCAATTTCCCTCTGCCGAAGCGGAGGTTGCGGTGTTTCAGCAGGCAACGGGAAAGGTGTCAGGATAGAATTTGACGATGAGAATGATATAAACGTTGGTGGAACAAATGCAGCTGTAGGTAAGAAAAATGTTTCATTTTCTGTGAACGGGGCTTTGTGACTTGTATTTGATAGCCTCAGATACCCAGAGTACCTACTTGCAGAAGAGGTACTGCAGTCAGGATTACCTCCATACTTCGCTGAAAGACCAGCTCTCAGATGAGGGTGGCTGCTCTGCATTCGTGTTACACTGCGTTGTAATGCAGCACCTGCTCATTTGGACATAGGGCAAAACAATCACAGTCGTCTTGTGTTTTTGTCCTAATTCTGACACAGCACTAAGTGAAAGGGAACAGCAGGCACATTTAATCTCCTAGAACCCAACCGTGCACTTTGATCAGTATGACTGAAAGGTACCTGAGCATCCCACTTGCATTTTACTTCCTCTCTAATGGTCAGCGAGATCTCAAAAGTGCAGAAATGGAGGACAGCGCATCCACAGATTAATCTTAGGTTAAAAATGATTAAATGATATTTTTTTAAAAAGCAGAAACATTTTCTAAGTCAGTTTTCAGAATCTAAATTCAAAGTAGTGATGTATTAAAGCTCTGCTGTGCCCATTTTAACCAAAGCCAGACTCATGTAATGTCCATTCTATAGGTAAAAGTTTTAAGATAAAATCAAAGCTGTTTTTTTTTTTCAGAATACTGGTTTGTGGAAGCTATACTGGTTTGTGCAAGCTTGCTGAGTTTCATCTTTTTATCTATAATTAGAGAACTAAATACTTGTAGCTGCTGTTCTGGTGCTTTTTTTTTTTTTTTTTTCTTTTAATTGCGTAGCAATACCCTTGGGCATTGGGTCTCCCCGTGTTGCTTGACTCCATATTGCATATCCTGTGGTTAACTTTTCAGTGTCTTTAGTATGTCGTATCAGGCATAACCATGATAGCAACCCTAAGAAAGGTCCAGTTTTCTTTGACAAAGTTAGTTTATAAATCCTTTTTCTCCATATAACTCCAGGGACAGTTTCCAAGGTCATGCTCTTAGAAACTAGTAAGTTCTGCTTCCAGGAGTAACGAGCCTTCTTCCTTTCTTCTAGACACCACTTCAGTAGCAGAGGCACGCCACAACCCCAGTATAGGTGAAGGGAGCGTCGGAGGACTGACGGGCAGCTTGAGTGCAAGTGGTAGCCACATGGATAGGATAGGAGCCATCCGAGACAACCTCAGTGAAACTGCCAGCACCATGGCCCTGGCTGGAGCCAGTATAACAGGGAGCCTCTCAGGAAGTGCAATGGTTAACTGCTTTAACAGGTAAGAGACATCCTTCCTGACATACAGGATCCATCTCTTAATGTAAGCAGAGAAAGTTGTATTACTGGGTTTCTTGATATTTGCTTTTTTGAAAATTTAAGTAGTTCCTGCTAAAAGGCACTGTCTCTGAGATAGAGTTCGACTATGACAAGCTTATTGATTTCCAAAAGATCCTGCTGCACCACGGTCTTCAAAGAGTTTGCGTTCTTTCCTTCTTCCCAGGAGGCCCCTCACATTTAACACAGCCGTGGCCTCTAACAGGAGAGCTGTCTCCGTGTATCTCGTGGCACAGTCAGAACTTCTGGCTTGTTCAGTAATCTGCAAATAGCAAATTGTCCCTTCTGAGCACCCCAGCCTTGCCCAGGTGACAGCTTTTTGTCACCTAGGTGCTCAGTGCCTTCTGTGGTTGGGGTCTTACTGTACGTTTCGGCTGTCCTGTATGCTGAAGAGACAGAGTATCTGGAAAGGATACTCCTTTTTAGTCCTTTTTAGGGATCAGGATGGAATGAGCTCCTTAAGAGAATAAGTAGTGTTTAGCACCTGGTTTAAGTAACTCAAAAGTCCAGGCTACGTAGAAAAAGGAAATTGTCACAATAAATAAAATGCAATATAAAGCAGAGTAGAGAACGCAGTTCTCTGACGGTTATTTCATCAGTAATAATTTGCAGCTGTGGAAACATGGGAACTGTCTTGAACTTGTGTATCCTTCTGATTGTTTTGTCCATTTTTTTAGAGGACCGTACATTATCTGCAAACGAACTGTAGATTAGTCTGAAAGTTGTTCTTGTAAATCTCAGGGAGGAAAGCATCCAGAAACTGTTGTTACGTGCAACGTTTTGCTCTGCTGGGTACTTCGTCTATTTGGGGCTTTAACTAATAAACTGTGCTTACTACTGAATGGGGGAGAAATTTTACAAGGTGACAGTAATTTTCAGCTAGGGTGCTTTAACTGTAGTAGCAGGATATATAACCTATTTTTTCTCTCTCTCCAAGACTGGAAGTGCAAGCAGATGTGCAGAAAGAACGATACAGTCTGAGTGGAGAATCTGGCACAGTGAGCTTGGGAACAGTGAGTGATAATGCCAGTACCAAAGCGATGGCAGGATCCATTCTGAACTCCTATATGCCTTTGGACAGGTAAGAGAGATGTGCTGAAAACAGAAGATCAATAAACCTTGCTTATTAAAGGACATTCTAAGTGTGCTTCATCTGCTCTACTTAAAAATTTGAAGCTACATATTTGTTGTTACAAATTGAATTATGTATGATTGCTTGTATTTGCCAAGGTTATTTCCAAAGAGGAACGCACAATCGTTGTAGCTGAGTCAAGCATTTGATCTTTCAGACTGCGTGCTTCTGTTTGGGCTGTTTGTTTGGTTAAACACTTCTCCCAAAATAAGTCACATCTCTGTAACTTCTGCTCTATGTATTTTGGAAAGCAGCAGGAGTTTGGCTACGTTGGCTGGCTTGTCTTAGATGACCAGACATTCACAGGCTTTCTTGTTGTAGGGAAGGCAACAGCATGGAAGTACAAGTGGATATTGAATCAAAGCCAGCCAAATTCCGACACAACAGTGGAAGCAGCAGTGTTGACGATGGCAGTGCTGCGGGTCGCAGTAATGCTGGCTGTTCCTCGGCCTGCGTGCCAGAGAGTAAATCTACTGCCACCAAGTGGTCCAAAGAAACAACAGCAGGAAAAAAATGTAAAGGTAAGCTGAGGAAGAAGAGCAGCATGAAGATAAACGAGACAAGAGAGGACATGGATGCTCAGCTGTTGGAACAACAAAGCACAAACTCCAGTGAATTTGACTCTCCCTCTCTTAGCGATAGTATTCCATCTGTAGCAGATTCTCACTCGAGTCATTTTTCTGAGTTCAGTTGCTCAGATATGGAAAGTATGAAAACTTCCTGTAGCCACGGTTCCAGCGACTATCACACTCGCTTTACCACGGTCAGTGTTCTCCCAGAGGTGGAAAACGACCGCTTGGAAAACTCTCCCCAGGCGAGCGGAATCCCTGCGCCTGTTCCGCCAGCCCCAAGCACTGACGTTCCGCAGCTGAGTTACATCGCTGAGGAGAGCGTTAATAACGCGTCTGCGACAGACGGAGATCTAGGTGTTGGTGAAACGCTGAAAGAAACAAACAACAACCATTCACAACATGCTGCGGAATTAAGCACTGCTATTCAGACTGAAATTTAAGCCAAAAAGTGCTGCAAAAACGTATTTACCACTAACGAACCCTGCCTGAAAGCTGGTTGAATGACAGTGCGATCGATGACTTGGGTAAGTTTCAGGTGACCAGCAGAAGCAAGGTTTTGATACAACTGTGTTTTACAGATACCTGTCTAATAAAGAAGAGTACTTCGTATGGATCCTAGACCTGCGTGAAGGGGCACGAAGGCTTTAACAAGTGCATTACAGCAGTACAAATACATCCATGTTTTTTTTATTATTTTTGCCACGACTTTGCTTGAAAGCATATGCTTGGTGTACTTAGATACAAAAATAAATGAAAAGATTGGGTAATCGTTAATATGTTAAATGCTAAAATGAATACTATGTCCTGCACTGTTCACTTGAAAAATACGGGGTTTGGGATAAATGGGTGTTAGCTGAGCATTAGTGACTTAAAACCATTCTAGTGTGAACTCTAAGGGAAGCAAAAGTTTTGCAGAGACCTGTCCAAACATCTTTCAGCAGTGAATATTCATAAGGATCATTTTGTTTCGTAACTGGACACACTATTCAGAATGCATGTAGAATGAATTGCGTGTCTTCAGGTGGATGTAGCCTGTGTCAGAAGTGTTTGCGTGTACACTTAGAGCAAGGTTACGGCATTTTCCATAGTTTTGAGACAGAAGAAATTGGTACTTAACGCGTGGCGGAATGGAGACATCGCCAGTGAAGAGCAGTGGGGTCACTTGTTTATTCATGCAACCAACCGTGCGGCAGATAAGGCTACTATATATTGTGTAACACCCGAAAAGTAACAATCCATTGATTTGTAAGTGTTGTAGAAAAGCAGATGCAGTCACCTTTCGTGAGGGGGGAAAAATGGTGCCCCATCAATTCTTGGTGCCTTCGGAAAAGACTGGGTTTGAAGTGCCTGGTCGTTTGAGGATTTTACTGTAACGTTTTCCAGAATGTCCTCTTTGGCCACCTTCAATCACAAAAGAAAATTCTAGTGAAAAAAATGACTGTGGTAGATAAATGTATAATAATAATGAAGTATTAGCCTACCAAAGACTCACTCAGGCTTTCGTGAATGACGTTCACGTGACATCTCCTTGCAAGACCTGCGTACCTGCAGCCCCCGAATCCGAGTGCAGTGCAATGACTGCCCACGTGCAAAGATGGGTTCCAAATATGCTGGCTTTTTTTTGTTTCTTTTGCCTACGGAAGATGTACAGCTGAACACAAGCTGGAGTTGGCCAAAGCGCCTGCACTGTTAATTTTTGTTTTGTTTTTTTGTTTTCTTTTGCTATGTAAATCACTAAAAATGGGAAAAGAAATTGTGAATATCAGAATAACAGTTAACAATGTTCTGTCTTGTGTTTCATGTATTGCCATTATGGTGCTACTGGAAGTTTGGTCGGATAAAAAGAAAATGCCATGAGCTGCAGTCCTCTTCCATGACTTACCCTCACCGGTTTCATAAATATGCTTATAACACTAGTGCCAGTTATGGTATTTGATAATGCTTGTTACAGTATTTGTATATTTGCAATTCAGTTTCGCTCAATAATATGCGTGTAAACTGCATATCTGAAATAAATGTCTAAGTACTGCCTTCCAGTGGTCCGTGGTGTAGCGTGCGGGTAGCCTTGTAAAAACATCCCTCTGTTCCCAGCGGGCTCCCCGCTCTGTCCGGTGCTGACGGCTGTTGCCTTTTGTCTTCAGTCTTCGTGTTGTTTGCCGTGCTGTGGAAGTTGAGTGCTCTGATACTTGGAAATACGAGGTCTGAAGATGCTTGCGTTTTTGTGCAACCTCATTTCTTCTCATCGTACGGAAGGGCAGTCTGAGCTGCCTGCAGGGCAGTAAGTGATTTTCAGGGAGGACGTGGCTCTGGCAAGCAAATCATGCCGTTTAAAAGTGCACCGTCTGGTACGAGTGGACGGGCTGTGGTTGTACTGCTGAGCTAGAGCGAGCCCTAATTTCTCCTCTGTCTAAGCGGACACTCATCAATTCACACGGCCTGGAAGAAGTCCATTCTGAAACTCTGCAGGTTGCCCAGTATTTCTGTGATTTTTTTAATGGCCTGAGTGTTCATTAGGTTTGTTTCCTCACCTACATTTTGACAGGCTCAGGAAGTAAAAAACCAAAACTGGCCGGGGTGCTGTGACACACGGATCCCTAACCCATGGGTAAGCTCTGTTGGTAACAGACTGAACAACAAGGTAACTTCGCTGGGGCAACTCTAAATCATTAAAAAGCGTTGAGTTTTTCATCCTGTTTCCAATAGCGGATGCTCCAGGAGAAAATAAAAAATGGGATGAGTGAAACCTCGTGTACCCTGGGAATGGAGGCAAGGCATAGAGGCAGTTTGCCGTGGCATCAGGTGCTTTTTCTAGGGAGCGCGGTGTGAAGTTCTTCTGTGCTTTATTCGGGACTATTTTTTTTTTCTCCCAGTCTGATTGCTTTTAAAAATCCGTTGCTGCTGAAGAGTAAGGTGTTGAATTAGGTTCAGCGCTAACCAAAGCATTTGCTGTAAATCTTACAATGCCAGTTTGAGTTCTGTTGTAATTTTTCAGGCCTGTGTAGCCCCTCGGTTAAGATCAGGAGTTAAAGTATTGACTGATTCCTTTAGGTAGAGGCTGGAGAGTGAAGTCAGAGTAAAACGCCACTGACTGGGTGAGCCACCCGTGTTTCTGTCACTGTACGTGCCACAAGTTCAATTTTTGTGGGGGTCTCCTCTGACAACCTGCAGGCAGTCACCTTCAGCCAGCAGTTACTTGCTCCTTCCCGCAGAGCGGGAGCTGAACCTCCTCTTTTGGCTTCTATTTTCACTTCAGTTTTGAATCTGATGCCTTACGCGGTAGCAGTGAAGTTCTTGCTGGTGTCTCCAGCTCTGAAAATGTCTGGTTTGGCTTCGTGCAGCGTATTCACGAAATGACAAGAGCACGTCAATTTACAGTAACACAATCTGAGACTTGCAGCAGGGAACTGGTGTTGGAGGACGTGCTTTGTTCTGTTCTCTCGGTACCTCTGCTTTGCTGTGCAGGAAGTAGAAAACAGGGCTTGCTCCTGTAAAAAAGCTTTATCAAACGATAGTAGTGTTTTCAGTCACTCTGAAATCATCTTTGATAATTTATATTTGCATTAAAATGTAGTTAATAGAGATGAAGTATTTTTGTAGCAGAACACTGTTGTGCAGATTCATCTGGTATCATTCTTTATTCAGAGGTAATATTTCATATGCGAGGCAATCCAAACAGCATGGTCTAATAAATTTAATTCAGCATTGAATTGTTTGGAATCTATAAAAAAAGTACAAGATGTATCAGTGTATTGATGGAAGTGCTCTGAGTGTACTGAGGAGAAGATGCCTCTCATTTATAGAATTACCGAAATAGAAATTCACTTAAGCAATGGGTTTGTTCTTGCACTGAAATAAACTACAAGAGAAATCAATTCTCATGAAGTAGACAACTGCTCTCCCAGCGGGCTGGTAGTTTTTCAGGTATTTTTCACAATCAGGGTGGTGAGGCCCTGGCACAGGCTGCCCAGAGAAGCTGTGGATGCCCCATCCCTGGAGGTGCTCAAGGCCAGGCTGGATGGGGCTTTGGGCAGCCTGGGCTGGTGGGAGGTGTCCCTGCCCATGGCAGGGGGCTGGAACTGGGTGGGCTTTAGGGTCCCTTCCAACCCAACCCATTCTGGCTCAGGGTTCCTGGACAGTTTGACTAATTTATGACAGATGATGAATCATGAGGAAATTGTTTTTAACCTCTGCCATATCAGAGAGTACTTGAGATAGTGCTGCAATGTTAAGTAGATAAAAACTGCTGTGTAAGCCTTCTGACCAGTCTGCAGACTTTTTTTTTTTTTTTTTTTTTTTCTGGAGTAAAGCATCTGGACTTGTACATCGCTTCCTTTCATTGAATGAGCGTCACTAAACTGTGTGTGTGAAAGGACAAGTTTGTTTTTTTTAAACTGGTTGGTAAACATTTTTGACTATGACATATGTCTCTTCCCTCCCAGTAATTTCTCATTATGCAGACCCAAAGTAATTTTTAAATAGTTGCCGACTGAGTAATGCTATCGCTTTCATGGGTAATGATGCTTTATGAGGATAACCAAGGAGATGGCTGAAAAATTAACCAGAGTTAATGAACTTAAAAATAATTTCCGGATAAAAATTCTGTTGTTCTGTGTTGAGGAGATTGATTATAGTTGCCTTGCTAGGAGAAAAGAAGTTGCAAGTTACAAAATTGTCTACTTAAATTTACACAATAATATTTAAGCCAAATCATATTGGGAAGGGGGAAAAAGGGAACTGAGCAGAAAATAAGAAACAGAAGAGGTGAAAATAAGGAACACTCCTGAGGAGGTGCTTGGAAAGGAAAGTTGTATCCCAACTGGGTTTTCGGTCCGGGTGCGCAGGTGTGCTGTTGACAGGTCGGTAGTGTTGTCCTGACCAGGACACACAAGTCCCTTTTTTACATGAGTTGGAGTTCAGCACGCAGACGCGTCCCTGCTTCGGGCTGTAGCTGTGTGAAGGGTTCTCTGCTAAGAGAATGAGAGCAGATGGCACCAGGAAGCCCTGGGGCTGTGCTGCAGGAAGCCTCTCTGAGTTGCTTTCAGACCTCCTCATCATTGCCTTCAGATGGACTTACTGCTAAGATAGCTTACGTAACATGGCAATTGATCTCACATACTTCATTAAATCGAAACAGAGGTATTTAAGGTGCCCTTGACTACTAGGAGCAGCAACAGAGTTCTATTTGAGGCTGTTGAAAATTTTAGAGCCAGGACCCAAACTGCTGAGTTGTCAGGGATTTCATAGTTTAAAAACTATATGTAAGTGTGTGTGTATATATATATATATATATATATATATATATATATATAGTTTTTCCAGAGGAGCCAGAATTTATATATATATCATGCATTTTTAAATGATTTAATTCTATTTCTCTACCCCTTCTTGTGATTTGCTGCTCTATATAAAAATGCTTTGCATTAGCTTTTTAGAAGGGGGTTGTGTCTTGGTGGAAGTGTCTTGTGGGGATAGGACAAGGGGCAACGGCCGCAAAATAGAACACGGGAAGTTCTGCATCGACATGTGAAAGAACTTCTTCACAGTGAGGGTGACAGAGCACTGGAACAGGCTGCCTAGAGAGGTTGTGGAGTCTCCTTCTCTGGAGATAGTCAAGGCCTGTCTGGATGCCTACCTGGGCGGCCTGCTCTGGGGAACCTGCTTTGGCAGGGGGGTTGGACCCGATGATCTTTCGAGGTCCCTTCCAACCCCTACAGTTTGATTCTGTGATTCCGCGAAGGCTGCTACATGGGCACAGCAACCCTCGCACGCAGGGATGCACAGCCACGCCTGCAGGGATGGATGCTCATCGAGCAGTGACCATCCGCAGGCTCCCTGCTCTGGTGCCCAAGCTGCTTCCCACCCTGCGCTTCAGGGCTGAGCAGTGGCTAGCTGAGCAGTGCTGCGCAGGCAGAGACCTGGTAACTGAGGGAGTGGTTTGGGATAAGCATTTAACACTTCTCCAGCCAAGCATCAGGGTCTGATAGCACGCTCCGAGCTGTTTCTCCCCACCCAGCCCTTGGGTGGGGCAGCGCATGGTCCATCAGCACTAAGGCAGCACCAGAGCAGCCTGTACAGCCCTTGGCCAGGAAGGACGCAAGGAGAAAAGTCAGGAGCCTGCATGGAAAAAAAATCCACTGCCCTGTGCTGGGCTGGGACCACATGGCTGCACTCTGGCCAGGAGGCTGCACCTCCCCACCTCACATGGGTGAACAGCCCCCTCTTTTTGGAGGCAGACAGTTACAAAATCCATTCACATCAGTTCATTTTTCTTCTGTTGGTTTTCTATTATAATGCATTCTTGCATCAAGCATTTTAAAGGACACTGGTGTTTCTAAAACCGTGCATGTCAAGTCCCATGCTGCTGCAGCATTCTTCTATTTTGGTTCTTCTGAGTTCTGTTGACTCAACTCATAAGTCTTGACTTACAAGCGGGGAAGGACTTTTGTTCCTGCTGCTCAAAATATGCATTTTGTTTATTTTAAGAAACAAGTCTAAACAGTTCAGCTTGCACCCTTCAGCAAGGCCTGGTGGACACAAAGAGTAAGCAGCCCTTTTTTTGTGTGTGTGCACAGGGATTATGGGATGCAGGGCAGGTTCTGCATTCCTCCATAAGAGCAAGGCGTGTGGCCTGCCAGTACTTGGCCCATGCCAGCTTCCGTTGCTTGTGCCACTATGAAGGAAGAACACAAAAGTGTGGTGGTGATGTCCTTGCAGTGAATCAGCTTCTTGGGCAGAGAAGCAACCTGACACTACCTGTCCCTCCTAGGACTTCTTGCAATTGCCCTTTGTGTGACAGCACCCATTACACTTCGATACAGGGATATTTTGCAAAACTTTTCAGGCTATCTACTAACCAGCCTTCTGGGTGGGGTGGTGGTTTGGCTAAATGCACACCTGGGCAAACCTTACAGCCTGCCTTAAGCTGAAAAGGGAAAGCAAAAAGCCCTTTGTTGCTGGATATCTAGCTAGCACTGAGACCTGTCCTATCGCCACCTATTGAACTAAGGACCAGCTCTGTACTTCGAAGATGGGTAACTTCAAAGCAAAGCGCTGATTAAATAACAAACATCCTGATCCGAATAATCTTTTGCTGACTGCACCTGGAACACAAAGCTCTGACTGCAGCTGGTGATGACTCCCCCCCTGCCAGCTGGGCAATGGGTTTGCTCGCTGTGGTTCTTCATTTAGCATTTCTTATCAAAAGGTAATTTTAGCTTTCTGCTCTGCTATCTCTGGCATTGCTGCCTCACACTGAGCAGACCTCTGTTTCATCTGGCGTTCAAGCTAGAATGTTTTATCGGAAAAGTATCTTCCTGGAGTGCTTCTAGTAAAATGACTTTTTTTTCTAATCCATGCTTTACTAATGTATCTCCTCAACTTAGCAGATATTTACTATGTTCAAAACCAGTTTTCCTCAGATAACCACACTTACCCCTTCCACCACTAAAAATGCTAGAGCCATTGTTAGAGAAATAGCATATTTTAAAATCTTATATCTTTTTGAACTCCTGACTCCATGTAATAGTGGCTCTTGCACGCTTCTCCTGTTCCAAGAAGATGGCTGAAGCAAATTGTTTTGTTGGCTATACCCCACCTAGAGTCCTTGGTCCTTTCTGACCCAAACCATTCCGTGGTTCTGAAATTGGGACCAGTTATGAGTGATAGGCCTTAAGGCTGGGAAATACGGCAGGAGAGTGGTGCAAACACAAACCAGTAATTAATCTTTTATGTCAGCATGTGATAAAATAGAAAATGTCATAATGGTACTTCAAATAATTTTCCACATGTCCAACTTTGTTACATGCACGCCTCTGACATGTGCTGTGCTCAAACCTAGGTCACCGTCCCCTGTGAAACCTACAGAGGCAAGAGTCCAGCATCGCTCTTGATGGGTCACAGTGACAATAACCGCTTTGCTTAGAGAGGCTGGGTTCTTCCTCCCTTCCTCTAACAACTGGGTTTCTCTGATGAATTCTGACAATTTTTTTCAATATTATAGGAAATTTAAAACTTTAAAACTAGCAGTAGAAATAATCTTGTTAAGTAAAACATCCTTCCTAACAAATGTTGAAATACACCTTTTAAAAATCAGTCATTTTAATTTTTTAATCTGTTTCTAGTGAGGAAAAAAAAGTGTTCTATAAACATTGGAGAAAAACTTCAGCAGGATTTTACGAGAAAAATATTCTGACAGCCAAATAGGAACTACAAGGAACCTGCCACATTGATCAATAAAATATTCTTAAGATCTGTAATTTACCACCACCTTCAGCTCTGTTCATTCAAAGCTGCAAACCCCAAAGCTGAATCGCTTGAAACAGAGCTGCAGAAACAAAAGTTACCCCTGGGGAACTATGGATGATCTATGTAGTAGAGCTGTATTTCTGTTGCAGAAGGCAATACCATCCACATTTGATTAAAGAACTAAGTCTCCATGCCAATCCCTACGAACCTGATAGTTTAAATTGTATTGCATTTCTACAAATGGAATGGAAACAAAAGGCTCTCAACCCTAAACCATGTCAGTAAGCTGCACTGGGAATGACTGAAATCATTGTAATAGAAGTCAGTGAACAAGAGTATCTTTGCCTCTACAACTGAAGAATAAACTGCCTGGCACTGCGTAACTTGGTTATGCACAGATTAGATCTCCTACGGAGCTCTCTTGGACACATGACAAGCTCACAAAAAGAGGACATTTAAGGACAAGAAGCATCAGTTGTGCTGACAGTGTTTTAGGAATTAAAAGCCACATTCTTAGTATTCTACTTCAAGACAAAATTCATAAACCATGTCAGATTTGCAAGTCTGAAGAGTGTAGAACCAGAAATAAAGAATCCATAATCTGAACTTTTCAAGAAATAAAACTTTAATTTTTAATTAATATACATCTGAGAAAAATAGTTTTAGAACAACATCCTTAATGATGATACTGCTGCAGTGCTTGTGAGTTCGATAGAGATTTATATCACGTGTGCAAAGAAGGCATTGGGGTATTCAAAAAACTTTTAAGCTTAGTCTTGAGAAAATGCAGCTTTGTCTAAATCATACATAAAACATAAGTACTGCCTGAAATAAAACAAAAGTCACATTGGTCCACAAAGCAGTTTTAGTTCTAGCTTTACGAATGTGTCTGCAAACAGAAATATCCAGTGTTTTAAATAATCTGATTACAAAACTCGGAGTTAAATATTTTTAATGTTAAGTGCAGCCACTTGTTCTCTTTTTCACCACTATTACTTTAAAAGCTGTGCAAACCAGCAATCCTACACACAGAGAAAATAAATAATTGTCTGTGCACTAAAAATTACTCGCTTGTTCGTCCTTTAAAAAAACATATCCATTCATTTAATAATTAATTATTTTGATTCAAAGTGTTCCATGGCAAGCTAATGTATTATTCATTCACCTTTGCTGCTAAGCAGTACTGCATCAAAATATTTAAATCTGTTTTGTGTAGATCAGATGGTGAAGAAACAGATGGTCTGTAGTAGTTTATCTGAAAACTGTTTATACTTTTGGTAAACTCATTTTAGCAAAGCTATTGCTAACTGACCCGTTTACCTTGAAGACGCTTCTTTATCACAAGAACATACAACCCACAAAATGATGACTAAAAGTCTGTTATCTATCGTACCATCATGATATTTCACATTATATACAAATGTAAAATATGTATTTTATCTAAGTCTAAATCAAATCAGTATGCCAAACTTGAACTCAGTTACTGAACACAAAGACATGCATTAAACTGTAGAGATTAAAAATGTGTACAACTACAAAAGAGCAGCAAGTTTTAAATGTGCATATACCATCAAGACAGAATCCAAACAGTCCACATAAAGACCCACTTCAACCTGTTCAAGCCTGCAGTGTTTATACAGCTATCTCATAAACATCAGCTATATCCATGCAACAAATAAATTTTAACTTAAGTTTTTCTTAAAGTTCATAAACCTTTTTAAGTCCCTCAAGATCTTCCGAAGAGCATTGATGATTCTGGTTTTCTCCAAGCAAGTCAAACAGTTGCTGAACCTGTTCTTTTTCGTTTTTGCTAAGAAGGCCCAGCACCACCTGAGAAAAGAGATTATTTTATAATTACCACAAACAATTGCTGTATTGTTTCCTACAGAAATAGGAAAACTTCCCCTAAGTTTCTGTTCAACTTAAGTACTCATTCAACCTAGGTTCTTACCTTGAATCTTTCTGCTTTGCTCAAGTAGAAAAGATGCTGATATACAAGACTGGGATCTTTTCCAAGTACATAATATTCCAATGACTGGATAAAAATCAAAAAGGTCTCTACTTCAAGTTTGTTACTTAACAGCACTGGTAATTTTTTTGGATCAGTAATTGTTAGAAGATCTGCACAAGCAACTTTATCCTTATTGGCATTTACTACATTGATAATCTGACCGAAGTCGTAAGCATTAGATGGTTCGGAAATCGTCAGTTTTTCAAAGGTCTTCAACGGCTTGCTCTCTTGAGCCGCTTCTTTAGAAGTATCATCATCAGTCACATCTTCTGATGTAGCAAACTGCCTCTCTTCCTGTTCATCAGATTCAGTCACCTTCAGGGAAGAAATAGCATCAACTCATTAATTTCATAAGCTGCATACATATATTGAATAATGTCACTTCATTATAGTTCACATTTTACTCTTCATAAAAGAAAGGCTCCTACTTTGCTCTATATCCTACTTCCCCCCGGAATGGTACCTTTCTAATTTAGCTTTACAGGCTTCTAGTCAAAAGTGTGTATTTTATATTTCCTTTCACTGCAGGAAGACATCTGAAGCACCCCAGGAGATCGCTAAGGAGGACTGTATGCATGTATTAAACGTGAAGTTGCAGAACACAGGCACAACTGAAGTTTAGGCCCCAGATAGCGCTGTTTCATTTTACTGCCGTGACTTCAGAACAGTACAGGCACACAGCAGCGGCATCAGGCTGCTGTTTAGGCTTGTTGTGGAAGCAGGAAGCTCATCATGGTGTAACTGCGTGAATATCCACTTAATGTCTTCAGAGCTTGCAGCCTGTACTGAATTTCAGTACTGTACTGCAAGAAAATTAGCCTTGGGATCAACCACATCTGCTAAAATCATTTCAAACTATCAGGAGTCATGGAATTAGCACAAACTGACCAAAACAAATCATTGAAGGGGATCTCTCCAGCTGATGCCAAGCTTTTGGAAGTCTGAAGATACTGCGTTGTACAGTATCAGTGCTGTGCTGGGAGCCAGCTTAGTCATTTCTGCAGAGCACTGCACTGGGCTTATAGAGCTTTTGCTCTCTTCGTCAATAATCATTAGCATCCACAGAGATATCTGTCTTATATACAATTATAGCTTGATTAAAATGCAATAATGATAATAAATCATTTTCTAATTAAATTTTCCTTAGTTATCTTTGCAGTCCATTTTCATGGAATTCCCATGTATTACAGCAGATAAGACAGGGACCGCTCTCTAAGGGGACAGCTATAATTACGATAGCAAACGTAAATGCTTCCTGCCCCAGCCCTGGAAAAATTACCACTGCCAGCAATGCAGTTAGCTGGTCTCTGAACAATGCCTGCACTTCCCAGATCTCCTCTGAACACTCTCCAAGTCCCTTTGTTTGTCACAACTCACAGCTTAACTAACAATATTCCCAGCTTACACCAGTTACGTAAAATCCCATGAATTTGTGACAACGTGAAGTGTATCAATAAAACAAGTTGTTTCTCTATTAATATTTCTGTTACACCACCATTTTGAAATTACACAATCGAACTACAATCTCAGTTTCATCCTGTATAGACTACAACTTGCATCTTTTAAAGAGAAAAGGGGAAAAACACCCACATTCTTAAAGGACTAGCAAAGTTACAATCCAAAAACATCAGCTGACTGAGAAAATCCCTTCATCACCTAATCCAACACACAACTCCACAAAGCTGATATTTTGATCTTCAACGTAACATTACATCATGCAATTCTTTTGTGAGATTCCACAGATGTTTCACCCATACCATTGTTCTTTAAGGCAGGATTTTATTCTTTGGAGCAGTAACTTTACTAAGGCAAGAACAGCCAGCACGTCTGCTAACAATGAACCTCTGCCAGAGGTTTCCTGAGTAGCACGGACTTTAAAAGAAAAGTGTCTATTTGTCAGCCGCATTCTGTAAAATAGGCATTTCAAAGTAAGCAGTTTTTGTTTACAAGGAGCATATATGCTCAAGCTTAATGCCATCTAAATGTACTTCTTTCATTTCTGCTGTGGTTATGAACGTACCTCAAAGCATGCCAAGCTTTACTAAAGAGCACAGTGGGTGCCAAGCACATCTTATATAACAATCTTCCAATATGCCCTTAAAATAACATTAAAAACACAACCCGTCTCCCAAAAAGTATAAAGCTAAGGACTGCAAAACAAAACCTTTAACAATATCTTTTCAAATGTGTGGCTTCAGTACCGCTTGCTTTTAAAAATGAACAGATATACCTCTTGTATGGTTATTTTCTTCCTTTGCTTTTGTAGACTGCCAGTTACAGCGCTGCTGCCGGGGTTAAGCAGTTGGGTTACCTGCTCTAGTTCATTTTTTGCCTCAAGAACATTTGGATCTATTAGAAGGACTTTGTTGAGATCATCAATGCTGGCTTGATAATTCTGCAAGAAAAAGGGAAAATATCTTTTTTCATGAACACACCACTAGAAATATAAATTATAATTACCATACTGTCCTTTCCAATTAAGAGAAACAGAAGTACTAGAATCTTGACATTAAGTAGAAAAAATAATCTAAACACAGTGTAATTTCATTAAAGGAAGAAAAAAGTGAAACCACAGATGAATATTTTGTGACAAAAGACTTCCTTATTAAATACATACTACAAAATAATTTATGCTCTGAAAACCATTTTCCTACATCGGTAAATGGCTTATTGAAGGCTGTTGCTTTTAAGCATAATTGCTTAATGCTGGAACATCTCCTCAAGATTAATAAGATGCTTGACTATTGACAGTTTGAATATTTGCTTTGACAATAAAAGAGAGTCACTGAAGTTAAAAATCTGCCTAATCTTCCTGGGCATTGCTTCAGTAGATAATCTCTTACAGGTTGACGTGGGAAATTTCTGGTTATACTTGAGAAGACTGAGATTACATTATGAATTCTGGGATAACCGTGAGAAGGACAAATGAAGAGACTAAATGACATTAGGACATAATTCCTTCAAGGATCAGTCTTGAGATTTATTTAATGTTTTCACTTCTAATTTTGGCATTAAATATTAATTGTCATATTCATTTTTCTGGAGAGATGAAGTTAACAGCAGCATCAGTTCTGAGGAAGACTGAAACGCCACATGAAAAGAAAAATCAAGATACCTCAAAGGCTGGAGGATCAAAAATAAGGATGACAGGTAACAGCAGATAGTGAAAGACTATGCAGAAACACAATTTCTTCAAGTGAGAGACTCAATATTTCTTCTGTTCCCAAGCAGTATCACAAAGTTATCATAAGTCATTCATATTACTACAGAAAGAAAGAGTCCTCTGATGTATATCAGTTGAGGTAGTTCCTCTGCAGCTTAACTGCAATTGAAGCACCAGGCCACAGGACACTCATTCTCTTTTCTATCCAGAATATTCTGTTTAATACCAATTAATTGTATTCAAGGTGCAGAGACATTGCAGTAAGTCTGCAAATGAACCGAAGTTTGCTGTATTACGAACAAAGAGTTAAGAAAACCATTTGTTTGCAGAAGCTAAATAATTCTGCAGAAAGGAGAAAGATTGCTTTCATCAAAAACCAGCTACTATTTAAGCTAAACCATTCGAACTACAGATGTGAAGATTCACAACTACAGAGAAATGAGGCTCCAGAACAAGGGTCAGAAAATAACCAGTCCGCCTGGGTTTCAAACAGCAGCCTGCCCGATTTCATGACAAATTCATTTGATACAGTTGTACCCAAAGCAAGGGACTATCAGAGATACAAGAGATACAAGCCAGTTCCATGTCCCATGTTATAGACCTAATTCACCATATGAGCATGATTTCCATTCTGATCTCCCTTCAAATCTCAGTAATCTATAAAAATCATTTACTACATTAAATTCCACTGCAGCTTTTTGCCAAATAAATACCCAGATATTTATAAACAAATAACACTTTCCAGCTTAGTTACATCTTTGCCAAAACAGATGCATCTAGTTAGTAATATCTTTTGTTACATAGTCAAATGTCAACCCTGGATCACTTTTGTTGCTTCCTCTGGTATCACCACTCACTCACATCCCTAGAACTTGAAGTAATGAAGGTATTAAATCCAACCAAAATGTTTTTTTTTTTTTTTTTTTGAAATTTCAACAGCATTTTTTTTTAATTTCTACAGAAAAAAATGCTAAACTGTTTCTCCAGTTCTTGACATTCTTCACTTGTTTGTAATTCTTTCTTTTTTTGACCAGTACATTCACTATGTCTTTGCTTCTATTTACACTATTTATTTATTTTTGTTACTAACTCCAACAGCATACAGTTACAGATGATTAATACCTGGGAGCTTGGAACAGCTACAAAAATGATTTTACACAAAATGAAGACTTTTCACCTTCTCTGAAGGAAACCTTCAGAATTTTGTAGCTGCTTAATAGAGGAACACATTTTTCATCAAAACGTTCGCATGGTTACTAAGACCTACATTTGGTGTTGTAACACGGTATGTGAATAAGCACAAAAAACTGTTCAAATGATTTGGAGGCTGAGTGAATGAATTTTTGTTAAGGCATCAAACATAAGGGAGCTCTGATTTAAGTATTAGTTTGAAGAATGCTGCTAGAACTTGGTGGATATTTAGAGTGATCACCTCCAGTTACAAAAAACACAGGAGAAAGCAGTTAAGTTGGTTGTTTAAAGACACTTGTACAATATAATACAACGTAGATGATGAAAGCTGGCATCATAAGACAACAGAAATGAGAAGCTGATCGTTCAATACAAGGGTTGACAGGTAAAGTAAGGATTGTTATGAAGGGATTATGAAGTACAGAAAAGCAGTTAACTCACCCAGTGAAGGAGGGGGAACCAACAGTGATGGACAAAGCGACGGTTCAAGTGATGTAACATGACATTTGCAGTCACACTCAGGATGGATACAAGCAATGTAAGACTGTGTTTTATCAAGGTCAGATAGAATGATACTCAAGAAACTGTGATAGGACGGGGATGGTACAGACAACTTCAATGTGAAGAAGGAAAATAAAAGGTTCAGTTCCCATACTGCCCACAGACTGAGAAAGGAACTCACTGACAAAGGTTTATAATGTGTTTAGAGGAGGAAGAGGGAAGAGAATGAAGATAATTAAAGGCCTGGTGCAGTATTGACAAGCAGTTATATATGAGCAGATGCCAAAAGACAGCTTGAGATTTTAGTTTGGACAGATGAAGACAGACTTGAAAAGAATCTGTGTGTCGTTAGCAAAGATATAGTGAACACCATGACAGAAAAAAGAAAAACAGACTGTGACACCCAGAAGTCTATTAGAACATTAGAACAGAGTTGAAACTTGCTTAGCTAATCTCCAGTCAAAGCTCATTTGTTCCAATATTCTTGTCTTTTCTCACATTACTGCAAGTCAACATGAAGATTTTTATGTTCCAAAAATATGTGTATTTTATGTATGCCTAATGCTTTACAAAAGTAATAAATCATCAGCATTGCATACTTTGCTTGTGTTCACTCATTGACTGTAACTACCTGATTGCCTTTGAAGAGGATAAGCAAGTTTAGAAGTGCTTAAGAATACCTGTCACGTTCTTTTTCCTCACCTGTAATCCTTTGTACGCTAGTGCTCTTCTATAAAAAGCTTTAATATTAGAATCTTCTATTTGAAGAACATGATCACAATCTTGCTTAGCCTCTTCATATTTATACAGTTTCAAGTAACAGAGAGCTCTAACACAGAAAAACAGAATACACTGCAATATAAGTAAATTCTAGCGTACTGTAGTGCCAACAGTATCTGACTCATAATGTTAATTACAATATTTCACACAATCTTAAGATTTTTTTTTAGACTACATCAAAACCAGTATTAATGACACCACTGGATGGATTTAGAGAAAGCCAATTCTTTTTATTAAAAGTCAAAATTCAAGTATGAATAATGCTTGAAGTTAAGCAGGTACGTATGCATTTTAAAAGCGGAGTCTATCTTAGGTTTATATGATAGTAATGGATACAATATGGATCCTATGCAGCCATTCTGGGTAAAAAAAAGTGCTCTAGATTAAATAACCACTACTACCTTCTGTACCTAGTTATTACTTGGAAGTCTCCTATTCAAGTATTGGCCTAATCAAATCCTTCTTACTTCGTGGAAGCTGATAGGATTACAGCATAAAGAATTATGTTGCAGAATTAGGTCAACCTTTAAAATAATGCTGCTGTGTGACCAGGTTCCTACTTTTATTTTGTCAGTATGTACATTTTCTCTAAATTATTATCCTTCATGGTTGAGATACTGCTACTGCACATTAGTTTTTAATTAAAATCATACCAGTACTCTCAAAAACAATCTGCAAAACACTATGTTAATTATAACTTTTACCATAGCTTATTTTACGTATACCTTAAAAGCTTTATATAAATATCAGTGACATTAATACTTGCTCCCCTGGGAAAGTAATGCTGTTTATCCAAAAATCAGTTTTGTTCTTAGAAACCCATCAAGCGGAAAAAAAAAAAAAAACAAACACAACTTTCTTTACAACAGTGATTGAAGTGATAAGAAATCTCTATTTGCAGTAAGAGAACATAAGTATTGTTATCCCACAAAGGGGGGTTAAATTTTAAACCTTTACCTGTTAGTGTAGATTGTACATTCGTTGTCATTTAACTTCATGCATTCACTGTATTTATTTACAGCTTCTTCGTATTTACCATTCTTTACAAAATCATTCCCTTCGTTTTTTAATGTCTTGAACTCTTCCTCTGCTTTCTTACCTATGTAACAGAAGAATCACAGCGTTACCTAAGGAGGTCAGTTCATTAAGGGTAACTGAGCAGTCTACCCAGACTTAAGAATAAATGTGTGGCATCTGGAGGATCTTTTATCAGTCTGCACATTACAATTTGTATTCCCGCTGCTACTCTAAGAAAGGCATGAACTAACATATACACATTTGGCACAACACAGACCTCCCTATGCACCAGGTTAACTGTTTTGCTGAAAATAATGTGAATGCAAATGGAGAGCTCTACACTTTTACCTCTTCCTGTCAACCTGTTCTGTGCAGTACAGAGGGATGATGTATCTCCACTGACATACTGATTTTATTTATAGTGGTGGTGATTTGATAAGCAGGCTTAAAGGTCTTCTAGATCTTCACCATCACACCAAAAACCATAATTTCACCTAATATTCTTTCTGCAAGCAACTGATCCATCATAATTTTTATGTTAAACTGACTGACAAACAAATCATCGCATCAGTTAGGGTTAGTGATACATCAATAATAGTCTGTTAATGATTTCCTATAAAAAAAAGATGCTTTCAGAGTAACCTGAAAACACCTATGTATTTTTTTATGTTGTGTTGCTCTTCAATAATTTTCTTTCCTTCTAAACTTCACGTCCTTTGTTACATGTGCTTCTGGGTTAGTCTGCATTTTTTCATGATGTTTGCAGTGGAAAGCCAATCCTGACTGCAGTTTCATGTCTAAGTGTGAGCAAACAATAATTAGTAACATAGCTTCCAGTAAATCATATTGGAAAAATCTATTTTCTGTATCTTGCTAAACAAGTATGAGCCCTCTGCCAAGCTTCAGGTTTTAAACACTGCATATAAAAAAGACCATTTTAACCAATAATTAAACTCAGTGAACTCATAAAAAAATATGGCAGTCTCTTATGCCAGAAAACTACATGCGGACTTGGGAAAAACAAAAATAACCATTTGAAAGCAAAGCAGATTTAAGCAGGAAACATGACTACATTATAGCTCAAGTTGTTAGGGCACAAAAAAACAACACAATCATTGCAAAAAAAATGTCAGCCACGCATTAGGTTTATATAATTACTGAATGTTATTGCTGGCACGCTTCCAGTGCCAGCTATTACTGGGAGGTCTCACTGATTTAATACATGTCCTAGAAGGCAACCACAATCTTTGAGTCAGCCTTCAGTGAAGAAAACGGTTACACAGCTTCCATTTGGTATTTCTAAAAACAAAACCGAAACAAAATCCACTTATTTATTTGAAATAAATTGATATAAGCTTTTTGTATCAAAATCCTGTGGACCACACTCCATGAAGACATTAATGGCTGATTTCAGAACAGGTTTCTGTTTCAGAACAGGTTAACGTGATCACTAGTGTTCTGAGGAACTGCTTATCTTCACACTTTTCACTATGACGATCTTCAAATTATCTCTCTTCACGATGTTACACAAGGTTATATAGATGTAAATTTAATCCTTACTAGTTAAAAGGTTTAGATTAAATAGGTTGGTTATACAATGAAATCAACAACAACAACAAAAAAACAAGTCGCATCCCTTAAAAACAAAAAAGCCTGGAGTACAATCACTACAACAACAACAAAAAAAACAATTTTCAACCTAAGAATTTATGTTTAATAACAATCCATTTGTGCAAAACATCAGTTTTCTACTGTATTTCAAAAAAATGCTAAATCCAGTTATAACCCAATCCTAAAGAGTGATAAATCAGTAATGATATGCATCGACAACAACTGTAGTGGAAATACTTCAGTCACTGGAAATTTTAAGAAGTAACATTGTTAGGAATTTAATTGAGCTTAAATTATACATTGACATCCTTCATGTTCCTGAAGTGAAAAACAACTTTCTGTAGCATTACCATATTTCAATTTGCACTGTTATTTAGATCATATATACACAATGCTACTCAAAGTTTCTATAACAACATTTTATTCTTGAGAAAAATGTCTAATTCTCAAAAATGCATGCATTTGTAAGTTGTCTGTTCTACATCTGGAGGAATGAAGTCTCCTAAAGGAATAAAGCACTTGGTGCATATGCGTAAAAAGTCTTAAAGGTTTTGAAAGGTGACTACTGAATAGTCACTGTCAAGGTTGAAAGCTGTACTAAAAAACATCAGAAGTGTTACTCTGTAGCTTGTTTGGTCTACCTGAAAATCTGAATTATATTTTGATACTTTGAAACGATGGCTACATATTATGCAGTGGATTATGCCACTGAGGATGGGTTTCTGGTGTCAGTCTGGGGTTGTTTGTTTTGCAGGGGTGAGCGGGGGCAGAACTATGTTATAACTGTAGCACAAGGTCAGGGAAACCACTGACACTTGTGATAGGACTCAACACACTGCTGGTGAGTATTTCTGTTATATTTTATGTAGCTTTAGAAATTACTTGCTACAAACTAAATCATCTGGACTAAAAAAAATTCCTGTAACTGTGGATCCTTAAAGCACATTAACCCTAATCATACAAAACACCATCATTTACTTGACTTTTCAAAAAGATCTCTGGTAAATATTTTCTAAAGATGTTCCTTTGACATTATTAAATTGCATTCAAATTTTCAATTAACATTATTTTCTTGTATGTACATATACTCGCATTATCTATACGTACGATTCATCTGCAACTGTTCTTCTCTGTTGGTATCTGTAGTACTGCTTGGCTTAACCCCTGAAGTAAAACTTCCTCCATCCCACCTGTGTAGCTGAGCAGCGACTGGGACAACTGGAATCGGTGGCAGTTTCTCCCTCCAACTAGAGCCATCCTGGTCAATTAAAGTCTTTGTTATTCTGAAAAAGAAAAACTCCTATCAGCATGACTTTTCAGATATTTATTTAATGCTTTAATAAACTACAACCAAATTAATTAATGCAACGTTCCAATTTTCCCCAAAACAACCAAACAGTTATCCTTAAGACTAATGAAAAAAGTGTCACAGCAGTCAACACCACTAAATTAATTTATTTGATTCAGACTTTTTTTCCATTTTAAATTAAAATACTTACGCTGGTATGTATGAGACAAGAAATTAACATCAGCCAGATCTATAAATATTTAAGCAAATGACTTATTTTGCAACCAAGCTCTAACTGTTGCATGAAACATGCAGTCAAGAAATAGGGGAAAGACATTTATTTTACTTAGTTTTCTTAGGTGTTCATTGGTTGTTATTGAAAGCATAAGTAAAATACAACGCACTCATATAAACAAGCCGTACCTAAATTTGCCAGTGTCAAGCAAAACCTCTTACACAATAATTACCTCTTACATAACATTTTGCAGATAACCAGTGCAGGTTATAAAGTATATATTAAATTGCATTTTATACAACAATCAGAATTTTTTCAAATGATCATTCTTCATCCCCATTTAAAAAGGCAAAGAAAAATATATTTGGTCTTTTCAGTCTTTCTTTAACCAATGCATTTATTTCCACATGTGAGAGGTTCAATTCAAAATGCACTTAAGTAGGAGTTTCCTATTGCTGTGATGTGTTTTGGAGCAAGACTCTGGCTTTTACTCGGCTCTGGTGAGGCCACACCTCGAGTACTGTGTTCAGTTTTGGGCCCCTCACTACAAGAAGGACATGGAGGTGCTCGAGCGAGTCCAGAGAAGGGCTACGAAGCTGGTGAGGGGCCTGGAGAACAAGTCTTACGAGGAGCGGCTGAGGGAGCTGGGCTTGTTCAGCCTGGAGAAAAGGAGGCTCAGGGGTGACCTTATCGCTCTCTACAGGTACCTCAAGGGAGGCTGTAGCGAGGTGGGGGTTGGTCTGTTCTCCCACGTGCCTGGTGACAGGATGAGGGGGAATGGGGGATGGTGGAGTCACCATCCCTGGAGGTCTTTAAAAGACGTTTAGATATAGAGCTTAGGGATATGGTTTAGTGGGGACTGTTAGTGTTAGGTCAGAGGTTGGACTTGATGATCTTGAGGTCTCTTCCAACCTAGAAATTCTGTGATTCTGTGAAGACCTAAATAAACATGAGTAAAGTCACACAAGACTTTGTGTTTCTGTTACAATTTCTGCAGTGTTTTAAAAGACAACAATCAAACAAAAACCACAAATTAATCTATGATGAGAATAATGTTGATATAAATCTTCTGATATCAAAATAAACTTAGCTCTTAAGTTCAACTGGTGATAAGTCTAACATATGCTTTAATAAAGAAAAATCCTCAAATCAGTAGTAAAGCAAGTCACATTGATATTATGGAAGTCAAAAACCTGAAATTTGCATAATAGGTGCATTTCCATTTAACACAAGTTTGAAAACATACTACATGAATACTCTTCAACAAAAAAAATAATTGTTACATTGAATATGACATGAATGAGATAAAATGAGTATAAATAACCCAAATAAAGTTTACTTCCTTGATTTTATTCTCTTTAAGTATTTGAATAATGGCTATAAAATAATAATAATAAAAAAATCCTCAGCATAAGATTATGGCCATAGAGTCAAAGCAATTAAGACTAAATTCTTTTCAAATTTGGGTCTGAGAGACGAACCAATACAAAAAGCAGCATCTGGTCTACTATTATTTCAGGCTCATGGAATGGTTAAAGTTGGCAGGAACCTCCGGAGGTCATTTGGTCCAACCCCCTGCCCAAGCAGAGACAACTACAACAGGTTGCCCAGAACCATGTCCAAGTAGACATTTATTGTAAAACAGAAATTACCAACATATCTCAATGATGTAGATTAAAAACACTGTTAGTGGAGCAATATAACGTGATTTTATGTATTGCACAAAACAAAATGTACCATTTTGAATTGAAAATAAGTTCTTCATATGCAGTATATCGCATTTTGTAGTATTATATATCTGCTCCTATTCTTTCTAAGTGAGCAAGACTATTTTTCTATGTATTAGCTGCACATGCCCTTCCAGGGCACTCCTCTATCTGGATGATTAATAAGCAGTATTTTATAGGACAGCAGAGAAGCTTGTCCAAGTTCTGTTTTGCTCTAATTTTCCTTAAACGTTAGGTTTTTAAAGCATCATACAAATGCAATTGTTAAGAAAAAGGTGGCATACCATCATAAATTAAATAGCTCTATGATTTACTTTTTTTTTTGATTAGAGAAGAAAATTGTATATAGTAAAAAGGCAATTATTTCTGTTCTGCTGCTTCTCATAGAAAGTAACAGAGTTTCAACTGTAAGCCAGCATCCCACTTCCTTCCTGTCAGTTCTTTTCCACTTATCATAGTGGCTTTAAAAAGAAAGACAAAAAGCCTGATCTAATTCATCAAAATCTGATATTTTTTAAATTATTTTTTATATTTTTTTTTTACAAATGATTGATTTCTTGTAATAGGGTAGTCTCTTCTTAGAATGGCCTTCTGCAAAAATGCATACCTGTGTACCGTGGCTAATTTAACAAAGCACAGGTATCTCACAAAAAAGGCTGTGACAGATGCTCATTCCCCAACACTATCACCCTAACTTGACCTAACAATCTCCTTGCAGTTTTGGAATTTATCACAAAGATGTAGTTGGAACACTACAATACTCATATGGGACTTTCAATAAAAGTTCTCAAGTTGCCTAATACAATTTACTAAATGACATTAGAGTGGTTGAGAGAATTTTGGAATGAAACTTCAATTTAGTAAATGGAAATGCATGAATATACGCCCCCCCATTAGAGCTTGTGTATTTCTAACAATGAAAAGCAAATAATAAAACAACCACTCAAGAGGAAATTAAAATACAAAGAAAGTCACTGATGTTCACAAAGCTAGTAAAACGACACTAATTAAAAGTGTACTTGAAAGACCTTTTCCTGTGACTTGGCACAGACCATTAAAAGAAACAGTCCTTCCAATTTAACTAAAAGTCACCTCAGAATAACCAATAAAAGACTGATCATCATCTAATCATGAGAAACACTCAAATAATTGTTTATATTTGTTCTCAGTTACCTTTTCATAAAAGTATGTATTTACATTCCTTTCTCTGTTATTTTCTTTTGGTTGTAAATTGTCAGGTACAAGCTTGAGCTTAAAAAATTCTGCTCATCTTTTACCTGAGAATTATCTGAAATGGATTCTAAGACTTCTGGAAAGCCTGCTTAGCTAGGTAAGGACAGAAAGACAAGCCTAAAGATTCAGTAAACCTGCCTTCAGACAGAAGTAGGAAGCTCAGTTTTTCTGTCAGCTTCCTACAGCATCACCATCAAATTTCCTCTAGGAACTTAAAACCAAGTAAATCCTCCAGTAAAAGCACGCTGTTATGACCTGACATTCCTAATAAATTCATAGAGCTATTTTGGGGTTGTCCCATTAAGTTAAAAGGCAGTAGAGTAACTAAGTTTTTTTGAGTAAAATTCATCTGAAGAAGATGTGTTACTTTGGAAATTAAAATTGATACTTTGGTCAACAACTTAATTTATGAACGATTAATAATTCAAAAGTAAGTTATATTAAAAGTTCAATAATGCAGGAGGTCTATGCTCTAGAAACTAAGAATTTGCAAGCGAAAATGAATTACCAGCAGAAGAGAAGAGAAGAAGGAAGAAGCAGCTGAAATAAGGTGATGGGTTGCCAGGGAGGAAAGAGTAATAAGCAGTGAAGCTAAAAACGTAAGGAAGGCCTAGAGGGGAGAAAAGGAAGAATGTTAAGGGAAAAGAAGGAAATAAGTTTATTACTAAGCAAGTTACAAGTCATTGTCAGGAGAAACGTGAAAAGAATATCTGCAGATAAAATAAGCCAAGAAAATAAAAAAGTACAGTAATTCACTCAGGTCAGTAAGTTGTTTCAACAAACCAAATGGTCTGCTATCAATGCAGACACGGTAACTATTTGTTGTGTGATCAAACTTAAGACTTTTAAGAGGAGATATTAAAGCAGAGCTTAAAATTATTATGGCCTCTTTAACGAAACATAGAGAAGATTGTAATCACTCATGGTGTTGCCTTAAAAAGTACTAGATTCCATTGCAAAAAAGTGTGTGAATGTGGGTTCCTGCTCAACAATTAGTGTCTGTTCTACTTTCATAAATACTTCGTTCAATAAAAGAAAAAAGGAAAGAAAGGAAAGAAAAGGGAATGGAAGTACTTCCTATATGTTAATGAGAATAAATTTTTAAACGCTATCATAATTGTGAACTATTAAAATACAGTGACAGAAATTGTAACACCTCTCTTTTTGAAACACCTCTCTTGGCAGCAAAAGTTAATGTTGGAAGCATCAGATATCAAGTCAAAAATAAGATTCAATTATATTTTTTACACTTCTAAGCTTTGCAGTCAATCACTGCATCAAGCTGCTTCAGTTTCTGCACAACTGAGACATAATGGAGGATTAACACTTAACATACATCTTCAACTGCTACAGGAAGAATGCTAATATGCACAGGAACATCAGAGAGAAGAGGACATAAAATATTACTGTACATTGCATCAAATACAAATTCAGAAAGAAAATAATTTGAAGAACCAGTGCAAAAGAAAGCCTTTTAAATAATGCATTTTTGAAATAAAAAACAACCTACTGCTGATGACAGTGGTGAAGCAATGGGAACACAGCTAAATGAAATAACCAGTCCACCTGTTAGAACATATTAGTTGTGATGACCCTGTCTCAGGCCATGTAGAACAGAGGGAGGGTATGCCCCAAACAAAGCTGACTCCTATTTTTCTATCTGGACTGATGAGTCAAAAATGTGTGAAGTGCACTTACCTATTAACGCTATCATTTGCTGCTTGTATGCTGCTGTCTATTTGTAGAACTGTTTTATAATCAACGTATGCCTGTCGATACCGCTCCATGGACTCATATGCCATTGCTCGTCGTAGGAGAGGCTTAAGGGAAAATGCCTGAAGCTCCAGAGCTCTGGAGAAAACAGAAATATATGGTATTGAAACAGAATAATGTAAATAACAACAGCAAGAATATTTTATGAGATAAGACATCTACATGGAACAGCTCTGTGATTTCAGATGGGTCATACAGTAACATAACCCCAGAAAACACACTTGGGTGGTTTAGTATTAATACTATTAATAATAATAATTGAGATGCAGTTATGTAATTGTTTTATTTTACTACAGCTTACTCTGCTTAAATCCACATCTTCCCTCTGCAGAACTAATGCTTTCCTGGTGATGTAAGTAATATAATGACAGCTGTTAGGAAAAGGTTTTTTTCCTTAAGTCACGTCTAGATCATAGAATGGCTTGGATTGGAAGGGACCTTAAAGATCTGTGGGGATTTCAAGTATACGGTGCTTTTACCTACACAAATTTCAGTTCTTCTTCCTTACATGAAAATATGCATGTAAAAAATGGATATAATAAAACACGCATGCACCCTTATTTTCAGCTATTAGGTTTATGCCTGTCTTGTCGACTGATTCCTGTTCAGCAGTGAACTCAATCCCCGATACTGTGCAATCAGAACTTCTGAACACCATGTGCTTTTCCAGCAAAGTGACGAAGCAGCCCACAAAGGCTTTATAGATTAAAGATTACCTTTTATTAATCAATGATTCTTGCTAATGAGACAAAAAGATAAACTGAAATACTGAAATTAGGATGAGTCTAGACAATTAGATTTCAAAGAATCATGAGGTAATTCAGGTTCAGAGGTCCCTAGCCCAACCTTCTGTCAAAGGTCACCTCTCAGATCAGAAAGTTGCTCACAGCTTTATCCAGTCAGGCCTTGAGAACCTCCAAGGAAATCTCTGCACAACCTCTCTGGGCAGCCTGTCACAATGCCCTGCTGATCCTGCGGGGAAAAGTTGTTTGTTCTTTTTTCCCCCTAACATGCAGTCAGAACCTCTTGGGTTTATTTCACCTGTTGCCACTTGTTCACCCACAATGTATGGCCAGAAAGAGCCAGGCTCCATCTTCTGGACAATCTCCTCACAGGTTCTAGCAGGCTGCTGCTAGGACCTCTTGAAGCCATTCTTTAAGCTGAACAAACCCAGTTTCCTCAGTTTTTCCAGGGAAGTACTATGGAGCCCACAACCTCCTCAGCAACACTTCACTGAACTCACTCCAGTTGATCAGTATCTTTCTTGTACAGGGAAAGCCAAAAAAACAACACAGTATCATAGATGTTATCTATCAAATGGTGATTACAGGGGGATAATCACTTCCCTCAATCCACTGGCTATGCTCCTCTTTGTACGGCCCAAGATGCTGTTGGCCTTTTTTGATGTAACTTAGTTTTTCGCCATCACTCCTCCATTAACAATAAAGAAACAATGATTTCCAGAACAAACATTTCCATTTCATAAGCATTTCCCAGCACTCCATTTCTCCTTATCTTGCTGAATGCATTTGCAAAATTGCATATCACAGCCGTTAAAAAACCTCTGCAAAAACGCTTCGCATTGTGTTTAGATGCGAAGCGTTTAGATGTATAGTATATAGTGTATAGTATATACTATATAGTGTATATAGTATATACTATATAGTGTATAATTAGATGTAGAGCTTAGGGATATGGTTTAGTGGGGACTGTTAGTGTTAGGTCAGAGGTTGGACTTGATGATCTTGAGGTCTCTTCCAACCTAGAAATTCTGTGATTCTGTGTAACTCAGATAAAAATTAATACAATTTCCAGGTTCCTAAAACTAAGAAAGAGGAAAAAACACAAATACACTCAGGGACTGAAGACACTGCTTGAGGAATAGTATCAGTGGGAACGAAAAACTCCCTTTCCATGGCAGAATATGAAGATAAAACTTAGATACGCTCTACAATTAGCTTAAAGGAGGCTATAGTGAGGTAGGACTGGTCTCTCCTTCCAAGCACCAAGCAATAGGACAATAGGAAATACCCTTAAGTTGTGCCAGAGCAGGTTTAGGTAGGATATTAGAGAAAATATCTTCACTGAAAGGACTGTAAGGCATTGGAACAGGCTGCCCAGGGAAGTGGTTGAGTCACCATCCCTGGAGGTTCTTCAGAAAACTTGGAGAGCTTAGTGACAAAGTTTAATACAGGACTTGGCAGTGCTAGGTTAAAGGTTGGACCAGATGATCTTGGAGGTCTCTTCCAACTTAAATCATTCTATTCTATGATAATACATCCATGACCCAAGCAACACCAGTATGTTAGAGAAAATAATGCTAGCACGTAGGAGCCCTCTGTAGCAAGAAATACTAGCACTCCAAATACTAGCTTCACTCTCCGTAGCAAGAAATACTAGCACTCCAAATCAGTCTTGAGACAGAGACATCCAACAAAGGTTTTTTTTGACAAACTTCTAAGCCCTACATAGCTAAAACTTTATAAACGTTCAATAAATTTATATACTTTCTGTATCACAAGCATAAGCACTAAGCCATTTTTTACTTTGATGACCTCTTCATAGATTATCCCTTTTGTTGTGTTGCCTAGAGTAGATTTAATTGACATTGCCTAATTTCTGTGTTTGAAGTTTTGTGGTTCTGCCTCCCAGTCTCTACATTCTGTTGTGCTAAGCATTATGGGTCCTCACGGATCCAGAAAATATGCATGAGAGTAAGAATACTATGTAAGTAATATGAAAACCAAGCTTCCAATCACTAAGAATAAAAAACAACAAACTGTATTACTGACTTTGGTTGAAGTCTTACATACTAGAAACCTCCTGAATTGAAGAATGTCATGGCACTTAAGTATGCCATCTTGTCTCATCAGCGAGCTATGATCCTGCATCTACTTTAACAAAATACTGATAGCCAGTCAATTTTTTTAGATGACATGTGCAGAAATCTTTTTTTGTCAGGCAAGTGAAATATTCAGTTAGTATAAAGTTACATACATACTTAAAAAAAAAAAATCTCATCAGTTGGGTTCAACTATATTAATAAAAAAAAAGATTTCTGATCATCTTGGGCTCCTCTTTAGCCCTTTAAGCCTCAGTCTTACTAGTGCTATTTAAGAAAATATAACAAAAGACATCTAGAAATACACCAATAATTTAGTTGAAGGCAGTGTTAGGAAGCTGCTGAAGGTGTCTGATCTTTCACACCCGCGTCCTTAAAAGCCACTATAAGCAGAAGGATTTGAGCTCAATTCCTTAACAACTGCAATCACTGTTCCTAACTATGCTGAGTTTATATTAAAAAAACAAACACACAGAACACACATATTCACCACACAGATGTTTGAAAGTAATTTCCAACACTACGATAAGCACTTGGTTTAACAAAATTTTTACATACAGGTTACAACAGAGCATTACTGCAGTAAGCCTGCTTTTATTATAAAGATTTTAAGTTTTCTATGCCTATCTGTGAATGTGATAAGTCTAACAGCTGCCTTCACACAGTAAGAAACAAAATAAAACTTACTCTTTCCCTAGGTTTCATGTGATTGTATTCATAAATGAAAAATAAAGGTATCTGTCATTCAGGCAGGGCTTCAAAGTGCAATAACAAGATATCACTTAAAGTGTTTAATCATCATCAGGAATGTTGTTGCTCTACATAGGAGGTTGCAATTTACCTGTTACAATCCTGAATGCAGTCACTGCAGTTGCCCTCTTTGAGGTAACACGCTGCTCTGTTCGAGTACAGGATACTTAAATCATCTGGAATTTGTTCCCCTAAAAGAAGTTACAATTAAAATCAAAGACCACTCTAAAATGACATTGGAGAATTAAAGTAGCTGCACAGAGCAAGCTGAACTGCAGTGATGCAGTTTGCTGATGCAAAGCTGTAAGGAGCTTTCCTTTATCATGTCGCCGAGAATATGGAGTTATTCAAACATAAAGAAATGCAAACATCTCTGTCCCACGGAAGTTGAAAGATTACTTCACCCATCTTCCTACATTTTGTATGACATGAATTGGCTTCTGCTGCCAGTGACAAGTAATACGGCACAGTAACTCCTGCCAAAAATCCAGGGATAGGCTGGGTGACTTCACCTCTAGTTCCCTTAAACCACCTACATAAGGTTTAAGTAGAAGGTATCACACTCACCTAGACCGACGACGTGTTCAATGGCTTCGGAGTATTTGAGCACAGCTTCTCCGAACTGTCCTCCCTTAAACAACTCGTTTCCTTCCCTTTTCAGTGCCGCTGCTACCGGCGGGAGCGAGGTGGACCCGTCCCCGTGCGCCCCGGGTGGCTGCTGCTCTGCGGGGCTCCCCGTCGCTCCTTCTCCGTTCGAGTAGCCATCGGCTTCACCTTGCTGCTCCGGCTTCTGCGCGCCTTCCTCAGCCGTGCCCTTGGGGTCTGCGGTGCCGGCGGGGTCCCTGCGCTGCTCCTTGCCCTCGGCCTTGGCGCCGTGCGCCTTCCTCTGCGCGCTGCCCATGGCGGCCGGGCCGGCTGCCTGCCGGCGCCCTGCGAGGCGCCAAGGGGCGGCTGAGGAGAGAAGCCCCGCCCGCCGCGGGGGGCCGCCCCGCCCGCACCACGCCGCGCCTCACGGAGGGGGTACCCGGGGAAAGGCGGGGAGGGGGAGAAAAGTTAAGGATTCGGGGCAAAATGACCAAATACAAACTCTAAAGAATTTTAATTCATGTTAGTAGTGGGGGAACCGACTTAAAATGGAAGGGCTGTCAAAAATCAAAAGCTCTTGGATACTCTGAAAGGAATATTTGACGTCTATTTATGTAATGGGTGACATCGTTCACTGAAAAAGAATTCTCAGCTACTCGAGGTATTTCTCCTTCAGAAGCATGGCACAAAAATAACGCTGGCACAAGGAAAAGCAAAATATTTCAGCTCACAGAATCACAGATGTTCCTTCCAACCCCTGGGGACAATCGAGTCCAACCCCCTGCTAAAAGCAGGTTCTCTACAGCAGGTTGAGCAGGAAAGTGTCTGGGGGGGTCTTGAGTATCTCCAAGAGCAGGAGACTCCACAACCTCTCAGGGCAGCCTTTTCCAGTACTCTGTCACCCTCACTGTAAGGAAGTTCTTACGCACATATGTGTGTTCTGGTTTTTGGCCGGTGCCTCTTGTCTTACTGCTGCACATCACTGAGAAGAGCCTGGCCCCAAAGTTCAGTTCACAATGAATTCATCTATGATGAAGTCAGGTTCCAATTCTTTAACTGCTCTGGAATATCTACAGTTGAAGGCATCTGGAATGGTCCAAATCTCCACAGATTAATGTTTAATATATTTTTAAAATCTTTTTCTTCTTTTGTGCCACACACTGTCAGTAGGTCTGTTTTGTATTACATGTTCTTGGTTTGTACCTGGATTTTTCTAAACCAGAATACATAATGAACAAATTTCTTAAACAATTCTGATCTCTGACTGCTGCAGTGCAGTAGTGAAGAATGAAAAAAGACTTACTGATCAATATTTATGCTGACACGGTAACTGAGGGGTTTTCTTTACTTCAAGAAATTCATTACAAATTAAATTCTGGAGTTAATTTTCAATGCTGTTTATTTTAACATGGTCTGATTTCTCATATAGCAAGCTTTCAATAGAGGCTAAAAGCTACAGTGGGTTGGGCCCTGTTGTGCTAGACATTATACCAATCAATTATAAATGAGAGTTCCTTCTTCATAGAATTTACAATCCTAAAAATTAAAAATAGAAAAAGACACTGGAAGGAGGAACAGGGAATACAGAATAACTATGGTAATGGGTAACAAGGTGGCCAAATGTCCTCATGCAAGACTCCATTAATAAGACTTGTAACCGTAAGGAGAACACAATGACTTATTCAAGGCCACAGTGTCAAAGAAACTTCCTATTACAGTAGAAGTCTGGTCACAGATTACTACAAATTAAGATTTGGGTAGATGCATATTCATATATGGCATAAAGGCCAAGTGAGAGAGTATACAGAGCTGCTGCTACTAAGTATCAAGAAACATAACATCTCAATTATATTAGAGGCTCAGTGGTAGAGGAGAGCATAAAGCAATGCCAAAAATACATCAGCAAGCACAACTGATCACTTGAGAGGAAAAAGCTCTAATCATCTCCTACCCACTCTGTATTGTTCCTAAACAAATCAGAAACTTCAAAATGCAAATCTAAGACCTTACTCAGTTTCCTGTGAAAAGCATTAACACGTATGTTGAAGAACTATCTGTAGCATCAAATAAATCTTCTGTTATTTCACATGGGATAATTCAAGAAGTAAAAATAAGAAACCAGTCCATTACATAAAAAAAAAAATTGTCCAGGTCCTTCTGGATGGCATCCTTTGACCTGGACAGGCCGGACAGTTGGGCAGAGAGGAACCTCATGAAACTCAAAGCCAAGTGCAGGGTCCTGCACCTCAGAGGAATAAAACCCTGTGCACCATTACAGGCTGCTGGAAAGCAGCTCTGTGGAGAAAGACCTGGGGGTCCTGGTGGACAGTAGGTTGTCCATGAGCCAGCAGTGTGCCCTTGAGGCCAAGAAGGCCTATGAGATCCTGGGTTGCATTAGGAAGAGCACTGCCAGCAGGTCAAGGGAGGTGATCCTGCTCCTCTGCTCAGCCCTGGTAAGGCCATACCTGGAGTACTGTGTCCAGTTCTGGGCTCTCCAGTACAAGAAGGAAATAGAGCTACTAGAGTGAGAGACGGGATACTAAGATGATTAGGGGACTGGAGCATCTGTCATATGAGGAGAGGCTGAGAGCAGGGAAGGTGTCAAGAAGATGCGGCCAGAATCTTTTCAGTGGTGCCCAGTGACAGGACAAGAGGTAACTGGCATAAACTGAAACACGGAAGTTCTAGCTGATTATAAGAAAACCCTTCTATACGGTGAGGGTGACGGAGCACTGGCACAGGTTGCCCAGAGAGGCTGGGGAGTCTCTCCTCCTTTGGAGACATTCAAAACCTGCCTCAGTGTGATCCTGTGCAACGCATTCTAGGTGACCTTGCTTGGTGGGGGGGTGGACTAGATGATCTCCAGAGGTAATTAATTTGGTACTATGAAGTAGAAAATAGACTGATAAAAAAATTACAAAATAATTCTCTGTAAACAACTTCTGTGGCGTCAAGTAAATTTAATACCACACAGGAAGTAAACCTAGAAGACTACAATGCTTAGTCTGCTCATTGCTGTTCACAGAGCATATCAAATTTATTCAATAGCCGAATTTACTTTGTTTGCAGATATACTTAAAAACCCACAGTAATCTATGAAGATGCTTGCCTCCTAAATCTTAAAAATACTTAGGTAAATCACATGAACACCTTACATTGATGGCAGTTGACAATCTTCCCTATGTTTAAAAGCCTAACCTTTCATCAGATGAATGGGAGTCTTCCTGTGGAGCTAAAAGGCACTTAGTCACTTGAATGCTCCCAACTGCAAGCAACCCCCACATTACCTATATATAATGTTAGGGACGTGACCCATCCTTTCCTCCAGGGTATTAGCTGAGAAGACTTAGTGAAAACCTACTGGTTTTGAAAAATATATTTTGCCTAAACTCTCGTGCAAACAATGCATTATTAAATCACTTATTTAGAGACTGATATTCACAATTAAGTGGAACATCTTGATTACTGCAAAACCAACAGACTGATTTTAATTTCAAGACAAAGAACTACATAGGCCATGGAAAGCACAAAAGCCACTGCTGTCTGGCCAAATTACCTTAAAGAACCAACAGAAAGAGGTAAAGGGTAGAAATTAACCCAGGGATGTTATTCTGTGGCAGGCTTGAGTCTAGACATGTAGCCGAACCCAAAAGCAAGCCTCAGAAGTATCTGCTACCCGACTTCCTCCTGAAGTCATGCATTCTGATCAAGCCAGCAGTTTCATCTCAGCAGTCTTGCAGTTAATCACACACTAATACAGGAACAGGAGCTGCACTTCAACTGCTTGTGAGCTACAAACAGTACAAGAATTACAGGTTGTTTTTCTCTAATATATACTTTCAGTGCATGCAGATGGCCTTGTGTTAAAAAACAAAACAAAAACAAACTTGAAACTGTTTTCAAAAACAACAACAAAAATCAAGCGCCACTTGATCAGTTTTAGGCCCTTTGATCCAATTAAGAGGAAAAATGCAGAAGAAAAAAAATGATGGTAGGAAGGTAGGAGAGCTGCACAAGAGAAAGATCTAAGGAACACCAGATTTTCTCTAATCTCAGAATATTCATGGGGTCCTTCATCAAAGGGAAGGTATAAAATTATACAGGACACAGGGAGGAAGGTGAATTTTAGCAACATTTTTCCATGTGCATTTGTTATACCTTTCTTAGAAATATTTCAAAAAATGTCTAACAAAATTGGATTCTAGACTTCCTATTCAGATCTACTTTAAGTAGTGAATGTAGAGAGATTCGGACAGATTAGAGAGCTGAGCAATCGCCAGGAGGGCCAACCGTATCCTGGGGTGCATCAAGCACGGCATTGCTAGTCGGTCGAGGGAAGTGACTGTCCCGCTCTGCGTTGGTGCGGCCTCACCTCGAGCACTGTGTGCAGTTCTGGGCACCACAGTACAAAAAGGACATGAAACTATTGGAGAGTGTTCAGAAGGGCTACTAAGATGGTGAAGGGCCTAGAGGGGAAGACGTAAGAGGAGCAGCTGAGGTCACTGGGCCTGTTCAGCCTAGAAGAGAGGAGGCTGAAGGAAGACCTCATCACGGTCTACAGCTTCCCCACGAGGGGGAGTGGAGGGGCAGGTGCCAAGCTATTCTTTTTAGTGACCAGCGACAGGACTGGACGGAATGGTGTCAAGCTGAGGCAGGGGAGCTTCAGGCTGGATATCAGGAAGAAGTTCTTCACTGAGAGGGACGTCATGCACTGGAACAGGCTCCCCAGGGACACAGTGATGGCACCAAGCCTGTCAGAGCTTAAGAAGTGCTTGGACTGTGCTCTTAGTCATATGGTTTGAATTTTTTGGGTAGACCTGTGTGGTGTCAGGAGTTGGACTCGATGATCCTTATGGGTCCCTTCCAACTCAGGATATTCTATGATTCTATGTATTTTTACTCTTCAAACAGGGAAAATTATTTGCAAGCAAGTATGGATGAATTTTGTGAATAAAGATTACACTATCAAAGGCAACAACTTTTTCCTTCAGCTTAAAATTAAACAGGAAGTGACATGACATTACCTTTACCTCCACTACTTCTTCCACATTCCTCTGCATTTTCTCCTCTTTCTTCACCACCTTCTGAATCCTCTATCTCTTCAATAAGTATTCTTTTTCCTTTGCTTTCAGTCTTAGATACAGGCTTTAAACCTTTCAGTTTATTTTCAGTCTCCAGCAGATTTTTCTGCAATAGAGAAATAAACAGTAATAGAAGAAGCTTTTTTTATAGGTATATAAATTGTAATTTATACCCAGAAAGTACACTCTGTTAAATAATACATATAAGGTCCTGAATATATGATTATCCAGATAAATGTTACCAATACAAAAAAATCCGACTTCTCCAAGAGTCAGTATTAAAACCAAGATTAACACTCAATTTCTGTCTCTTAGAAACTTAATTAGAAGATACCACACAAATAAATACGTTCCTTTCTTTGCTTAAGCATAGATAAATAAATAGAAGTAGATTGCATTAGTGTGATATCTGGCATGGTCTACTCAGAAGAGACCCATGGAAAACAGGTTCTTTCCAGAATCTCTGAAAAAGCCCAAAAGCAGTTTATCAAAATTTATGTTATCAAGAACTCAGCACCTGATAGACATTTGATAGACTAATGTAACTGGTTGAACTAGAACCAAGAAAGACAACAATTTCTTAGCAGTGTAGCAGAAGGACACTGTTGAATAATGAAAAGCTTTGCTCCTTTAGTGAGAACTACAAATTAGATAACCAGACAGCCTCTCATTTCCATAAACATTTTTGGATGAATCAAAAAAAAAAAGAAATGCTCCAACTGCACTTCATGCTTTCAGAACAGAGTAAGACACACCTAATGTTATGCTCTATTCTGTTTTGTATTCAGTGCTCTACAAGGAAGTGCCATTTCAGTACTCGCTTCAACAAGAGAAAGATAAAGGACAAGAAAAACCAAAGATTCATGTGGAAAAGTACATTAAGAAACTCCAGTTACTGAGAAGTAATATACTTTCTTTCAGTGACTCTACATACAAACATTCATTGTACATGTGTTCCACGTGTTTTTAATTAGCTCAAGAGGGTTTTGAGGATCTTTCAAGCCGAGTAACTCAAAAAAAAAAAAGCACTGTGTCACCTATAGATGTCTCAGCCAAGGCAAAATAGCTGGCATGGATAAGAGCAGACATTTGCTTTCAGCAACAGCAGCATTATATTCAAAGGTACTAATGTATTTGGATCCCTGGAAGAGTGTACTCACAATGAGTATCATATGTCTGGTATTATAAGAAGTCTCAGCATAGCCTTCACACAAAGACTTGTGGAGTTTGTCAGCACAGACTTAGAAGCTATTTAGTGGTTCAGTCTTGTAAAGGTGAAAACAAACAAAAGTGCTCTTTCAGAAGTCAAATCTAGAGAGATGTGTTCAAAAAGGAAAAGAGAAAAAAGTAGGCAGGTTGATTCCTTGGTTGATGTGAACTCTGGAACTATTCTGGATAGGAATTTAGCTGCAAGAACACCACAATGGGCATGAATGCAGTAGGTGGTGAACTTGGTGTACAAGCTTGGACCTCCCTAACTTTTCTGGTGCAAGCAACAGCAGTATTGGATCGAGTAACTCCACAGAAAGAAGTACTAATCAGTAAGCTGCTAGCAGCTTAAAGTGTGCCAACAATAAGAGCTAAATGGAATTCATGTGATGAGGCAATTGCACAGCATCCAGGAGTCATATGTTATAAAATTGGGGGGTAGCAACATGATGGACTCCTAATTAACAGGTGAAGGGCAGTTTAGTATCAAAACTGACTAGTACTGAAGGTTCTCAGGAGAGGTAGCATCCAAATTTAAGGACCGGGTTCTCAGCCACAAAACACCCTGAAGAAAATACCAACAGAATGATACAAACCAATCTTTTTCTACAAGGACCACATCCTGACCTTGAATTTTCAAAGAAAGCATCCTGCTTTTTTTAGGTCCAAAACTGACCTAGAAGGGTCCATATTTATAAGAAGGTATGCAAGGCTTTTCAAAGAATCACAGGATCATAGAATGGTTTGGCTTGTAGGGATCTTAACGATCATCTAGTTTGAAACCCAGTCATGGGTGAGGACACCTCCCACCAGACCAGGTTGCTCAAAGCCCCATCCAGCCTGACCTTGAACACTTCCAGGGATGGAGCATCCACAGCTTCTCTAGGCAACCCGTGCCACCCTCAGAGTAAATAATTTCTTCCAACTATCTGATCTAAACCTACCCTTTAGTTTTAAAAAAATACCCCTTGCCCTCCCACTATACTCCCTGACAGACTTCCTCCCCAGCTTTCCAGTAAGACCCCTTTAGGTATTGGAGGGCTGCAATGAAGTCTCCCCAGTGCATTTTCTTCTCCAGGCTGAACAACCCCAGTTTTCTCAGCCTGTCTTCATAGGAGAAGTGTTCAAGCCCTGTGATCATTTTTGTGGCCCTCCTATGGACATGTTCCAATACGTCCATGTTCTTGTGCTGGGGAACCCAGAGCTGAACACAGTACTCTAGGTGGGGTCTCAAGAGAGCAGAGGAAAGAGGGAGAGAATCACCTCCTGCTGGTCATTCTTTTGGTGCAGCCCAGGTTATGGTTGGCTTTCTGGGCTGCAAGTGCACACTGCCGGCTCACATTGAGCTTCTTATCAACCAACACCCCAGGTCCTGCTCCTCAGGGCTGCTCTCAATCCATTAATTTTTATTCTAGCATGGAGATGTGAGACAAGTATTTATAACATCACATTGAAGTGCAACCAGAATCCAGGTTTTCCCCTTTCAGGTTAACTTGACCAGCACAACAATAAGAGTCTGGCATCTCCTTTGATTTTTTCTTGTGAATTACATATCAAATTTCAAATACTCCTATTTTTGACAGAAATTTCCAAGTAACTTTGATCAGCCAATGAACTAATACTGTGAGCATGTTCAGCAGCTAAATTATTTTAATACAGAAGACTTCAGTGCCTACATGTTCTAACAAGTAAGCAAATAGAATATTTGATCACATTCAGTTACCTTATTTCCATCACAGGCTGCTAAGCGGTCTTTGGAAACTGATCACTGGCACAGTAGATCAGTCATCCTCAGAACTCATATTCAGATCAAACAATATAAATGGTATGCACTTTATTCTACAACTGCTTTCAACCTTTTTCTAGTCATATGTGGGTGATGTATCTTTACCTTAGCTACAGCGTTTTCTGGTTCAATGCACAATACTTTATTCAGATCCTCTATAGCAGTCCCGTAATTCTTCAGCTGATTGTTAACAGTGGCACGGCGCATCAGAGCTACAAAGGAACAGAGTATTGTATATACTTTAAAAGCATTAAGTGAATAACTAGGCTATTTTTCTAGACATGAAGTACAAGTGTATGAAGTATAAGTGTAAAACAATTTTTAAGATTCTGAATTTCCTTATAATGACTCTGTATTACTAATTACTGTTCCCTTGCCTGCTTTTAATGACCTAATTTCACTTGCTGAGATAGCAATCATGACTTGTAAAGCGCCTTCTAATACTTTTCCAATTTGTCTGCTCCTCACATGCAAATACTGTATTCAGGCTGTATTCAAGCCTTTGTCTTCAGAGAGGAAGAAATCAGCAACTTTCATTGTTTACAGGTTGCTTGTACGGTAATTAATACTTCAGTGTTGTGCAATATGTTGTTTACATAATGACAAATATAAGAGCACTTATTGTCATCATATAAAAAATGAGTTGCTCCATGCTTCTGCTTAAGAATAGCCATTACAGATCAACAGGATGGACTGCAAAAAACCTCCCTGACCCCCAAAATACCGTTGAAATTATTTTGGGGAGCTAATTTCCTCCTTCTTCATACCTGGAGCTGATCTAAAGCTCGGTGAAATCAAGAACATGAATAGATATGAACCATTTTATTTGCTAGAAATAAACTAATACTTAAAGGCACATTTATGTTAAACTTCACCTTTTACGTTGCCAGGTTCCATATCTAACACCTTCTCACAATCCTGCAAAGCACTGTCCCAGTCCTGAAGTTTTATTTCTGCTTGAGCTTTGTTATTGTATGCAGCTGCAGTGGGTAGTACTGATATACTCCTGAAAAAGATGACCATGATGTGCTCATCGTTAGAAAGCCTGAATGTAGAATCATAGAATCATTAAGGCTGGAAAAGACCTCTAAGATCATCTAGTTCAACCACCCACCTACCACCAATAATGCTCAATAAACCATGTCCCTAAGCACCGCATCTACTCTTTCCTTAAAGACCTCCAGAGATGACGACTCCACCATTTCCCTGGGCAACCCATTCCAATGCCTAATCACTCTCAGTGAAGATTTTTTTCCTAATATCCAGTCTGAACCTCCCCTGAAGCAACTTGAGGCCATTCCCTCTTGTCCTATCGCTTGGTACCTGGGAGAAGAGGCCAAACCTCACCTCACCACAACCTCCTTTCAGGTAGTTGTAGAGAGCAATAAGGTCTCCCCTGAGCCTCTGGACTAAACAAACCTAGTTCCCACAGCTGCTCCTCATAACACTTGTGTTCCAGACCCTGCACCAGCTTCATTGCCCCTCTCTGGACAAGCTTCAGGGTCTTGATATCTTTCTCATATTGAGGGGTCCATGATTAAGCTGCACACAATGACTTTTAGTTCTCCTAAACAGAGCTTATTAAATCAATTTTAATTTAAAAACATCTGAAGTAATCATATTGGTTGTATTATCTCAAAGTAATTTCTAATTAATTTTCTCCACCCACTGTTTATCATTTTATTTTTGTCAACCTGCCCTTGAATCTCAATGGTTTTGAAAAATCTGAGTAACTCTGTGACACCCACAAATTGTCTTATCACTATTCACCCACTTCTTCCTCATAAATAAAAAATCAGTATCAGGATGCAACAGTGCTTTAAGTATTCTTCTGTAAAACCTTTTTGCAATGTTGAAAATAATCTAATTGTCCCCATTGCTCTAAAAATAATGTTCACAAGTAACAGCAATTAAAATAATACAATAGTATATACTCACCGAGTGTAATATGTCACTGCTTCCACATAGTCTCCACTGGCAAAAGCTTCGTTGCCCTTTTCTTTTTCACGAGTAGCAATAAAGATCTTCTCTTTCTTTGTCATGCCTAGAAAAAAAATTATACATCACAACAATTAATGACTTGCACAGATGCAATCACAACATTGTCAGCTAAAATACGTTGAATGTCATATTCTTTAAATTACTTTTAAAACGACTGGTATTGTTAAAAGACAATTTTTATTATGTTTTCTATAATAAAAAAATAAATTCTTTTGATAGGCATACAATTCAGAATACAAGATGAAAGAGGTTACCCCACCATTGAATTATAATAGCAGAAGTGTGCTTTATATTTTTACCTGGCTCTCCCAACCTAAATGCAACAAATATTTTAACTGATTTAGTAACTGATTTATTTTTTTAAATATGGCTTCACTCTCAGTTGACTTTGTAAGAACTTTTATAATCTCTAGCTCAAACATATAGACAACTTTAACTCTATAATTTACTTCTTCAATTTAGATTGACACTCTATAACACAGTATTACAGTTAAAGAAACAAATGTTTCTAAGACATTACCAGTTGTGTCTATTTTCTTTTCAATGAGAGGTAGACTTGGCCTATTAAAGAATCTTGATTTTGAGTTATTTTCTTCACCTCCTTCATCAATTTTAGAACACTCCTTTTCCACGTCAAACCTTAAATTAATAAAAATGACAAATACAATGATGTTGCACAGTAAGAGTCCTCTACTAATAGAAAGGCATGCTTTCTATTTCCATTTTAAACCAAAGGTAAGCAGGCATAAAGGTAGTGTTCAATTATCCATGATTAGTTAGGAAAAAAAAGTTTAGCGTTATCTCCTTTCCTCATGTTATTTTTCCATTTCTCCTGCATATATATTACCACTCCTTTTCCCATCCCTTCTTCTCAAAAACAAACAAACAAAAAAGTCTACCTCCCCTCCTCGCCATCTCCAACAAAAGACAGGTGAAATTTATGAAATTGTATCTTTAGGTTCGATTCCAATTCTATTGAACACCAGTATTAGCCTTTATTAAAAAAACTGAAGAAATGTCTTTGAAGTGATTAATAGTGTAATTTGAGAGAAATATTTGATATTTGAGAGAAATTTGAAAATAATCTCAGACACTTCCAAGATTACTATGAAGCAGCTTTTGAAAACAGCGTATAGCAATTTATATTGAATAAATATTGCAGCTATAATCCTATTAAAAATATAGGGTAATATCCAATTCTTACACTAAACTTTTCTGTTTATGACAATGAAAGATAGCCTTTGATTTTCACAATAGTATTCTCACTAGAATAGATTCTACAGCATTGTTTAAGGAGCTGGAGGGAAGCCACTAGCACAAAAACCAGAAGTATGCACTTTGCTCCTTCCATAGTCAGTACTTTGGGGACATCAATCTGTCATCCAACTGGGAAGGGTAATATGCCACCATTACATTATTTCAAAAAAATATATATAAATTGAGCTATTTTTAATCCCCCCCCCTTTTTTTAAATGTACCTCCATAGACTTGTATCTTAGAGGCTAAAAGAAAAAAATGAAAAAAAAAAACAAAACACATTTTATTTATATTTTCTGTTGACTTGTAATACATAACGCATCATTTGCTGTTTAACAGAATGCTTATTATGAAAAACATAAGTTTCACTGAATTGTTACAATTCCCTGAAAAGTTAATATTATGTTTCTGGTAAATACTTAAATAACAACTCCTCCCCCTCCCCCACCCCCCCCAGTGGTGTTCCATTATAAAATAAATAAATGAGTTAATAATAATAAATATATATATATAAAGGGCTTAACATACTTGTCCCATTCGCTGTAATCCCGTGGTATGTTTTTCTTGTTTCTTTGTTTGTTTTGTACTTTTTCATTCTGAAAGAGAAACAACCAGCCTGTAAGCCTGTATGACAATATTCAAAATAGGAAATTCACAGCTTTTTTATTTATTTTTTTAAATCTGCAATACATATCCATGCTAATTAACACTGTTCATGACTAATTCCAGCATAGTCTTGAAAATTTAATTCATCTTGCTTTAAAGAACATCTTTATGTATTTGATGGACCATTGTAATCTGAGTCTCACACTTTCTCTCCACTGCCCTGTTACGTGTCACAGAGGTGCTGGATTAAACTTTCAGATAGAAGAGACTGCTCTTCCTAATTAGTATCTTGTGTTGCCATCTTCTAAACCATCCTTTCAATACAGCAACGAACTCTACTTACTCTTGGAAAACCCCAGCCTTGTAATGCGATGTTTATCACTGAGATTGAATCAGTAACCTCAGTTTAGCCTTGTCATTCCTAAGAGAATGCAATGCACAGATTCTGACAGCCTCTGGAGCCCTCTGAACAAACTTAAAATAAAAATTTGGTTTGATTCTGGATAGTGTCTGTACTTATTTGACATACTCCAATCAAGCTAAATCCCAAGATAATTTACTCTCATTCTAGGTTTCAGACAGCTTCCACTGTTGATATTTGCCTTACCTAAAATTTATCCTTAGGACAATTTATCTTGTAGCAATCAGTCCCAGTAACTGACTCAACTGACTTGTATCGCAACCCAGCTCCTATCCTAATGGAATGTATTTCCATAGACACCACCTTTGGCGTCTCTTCCACCTCTGTCATCAGACTATGTTTCTGATAATGTCCCTCCCTACTTGTTGACTTCAACAATATTCAGCAGCAAGGTGTGGTTCCAAACAGGTATTCTATAGTTGTAGAGCCAGTTCAAAATATTCCCGTCTACTCTTTGCTAGCTGTTCAGCCCTCCTCTTACCTTGCAAACCAGCTCTCACCAAGTTAGACCAGTGTAATTTCTTGTAGGATTGCAGACTTAAAATTATCTGGGTTCAAACAATTTAATAGACATTATAGTGCAACCCCTAAATATCTGTACCAGTGCAAGTGAGCACGTGGTAAACTGAACCAAAAAAAACAAACAGGAACCTCTTAAACTAGTTTTACCAGTGGTGACACTGTTACAAGGAAACACTTCTGACCTTGAATATAAACACCTCAATTTATATAATGCAAATGTGACCCTTCCTATGAACACCTAGAGCTATCCATAATGTTAGGTTACACAAGCTTTTGTAGTATTCGACTTCAGAATTACACTTAAAATTCCCAGTCATTCAAGAAGCTAGACAAAATGACATACATTTAGTGATTAACGCATGCTTGGAGGAGGTAACTCCTAAATATGGCTTCCTGGAATTACATCATTACGTATGTATCCTGAGGTATATTACAAACTTTGTGACTTTTAAAAATACCAAATCTTTTTTCACATCAGAAGCCCTTAATTTAAATGAGCACAAAAAAGATGAAACTCTCAGAAGAACATTTATAAAATAATTACAAACTTGAACACATTTTTATGGATTAAGTCAGAAGCACCGACTTAAAATTTCAAAAATCCTTAATACTCTAGGCCTCATATTCTTGGGATCATTGTAACCAAATTGTGGCTCCAATGGAGTAAGGAATTTCTCAATCAGTAATGTTTCAGAGCATCTCATCCAAGAGCCTTTCACGAAAAAGCTACATTTGCATGCTGTATTAACTTTTCATTGGTACTTAGTATTAAAGGCAGAGAACAACAACAAAAAAAAACTCTGCCCTTGTCATGTTTCTTGCCAAAACTCAAATTGCATGGATCCCACAGGGTTTGAAGCCTAGTGAGTCTTTTCTGGATCAAAAAACAAAATACAGACTGGATTTAGTTCAGATGACAAACAATTTGGCCTTGGTTCTCCTCTGGATCCCATACTAACACATTATTATTCTGTGTCAACTAACCAGTATTCTTTTTCAATTTGGAGTATCCAAAATAATATGAGGGCTATATAGATAGCATCACAGTACAGTTTCATAAAATAGAACTTGGAATATGTGTTGCATGCCCTGGACTGTAGCCCATTGTGTTTGGCAAAGGAACCTATGTCTACTGAAATCTCATCTGTACAATATTTTGGAATTGAGTATTTCTAAACCCATGCTTCCAGGGCATGCTTTAGTTCTGGAAAAAGGGAGGCAGCAAAATTGATTAAGCAATATGGACAGTTAGAAACAGAAACACTCTAGCTGTCTCTCCAGTCCTCTTTTATTCTACAGTGTAGTTGTAACCTCAAAATCCTAGGCAGTGTGAAATGAAAACCAGGATATTAAGAAACTTCCATATTGTGTAAAAAAAGGAAAGTTTTATGTTAATTATTTATCTATTCATTTGTGGAAAATCTTTCCTATGACTTCACAGCAGTAAAAAGAAAACACTATATAGAGATATAAGCTATGTAGCAAATCAAAACTGTACTTATATATATAACTATATAACTGTACTTATATTTAGTATCAGCATGAAAAGCTGTATAGACACAAGATGCTTCTATTTACCAAACCTGTACCCACTGATGTCAATGGTCAATGTTTTATGGTCAATAAAGATTTCCAGAATTGGCTTCACTGAAGTTCCTGGAATTTTTATGTACAACACCAGGTAAATATACACAGTCTCCAGTCAAACGGAAGGGTTTGTGGATTTCTCTCTCACAGAGAGGATTAATTTGTCATACCAACTTTATACTTGATGTCACATTACAAAGTTATGTGATGCTAGTGTAAAAGTTATTTAGTTACAGACCTAATTGATTAACAATGTTTAACAATTACTACCTTGCCCATAGCTTTATAAAATAGAAACAAACACCACACACAAATAACAACTGATTCAAAATATTAATCTTCTTTTTTGAAATTTAATTTACAGGTGTCTTAGTGTACACTATAGAAGAAGCCTCCTTTTATTTGGTATTGATCTTGAATTCTAAAACACAATTTCAGGCCTCTCTTTTCTCTTCCAGGAAAGGTTACAATTATTTCAGAGGTAGTCTTCATTGGCAAAAGGAATGAAAATCATATATCACAAATAACACAAAGCTGTATCTGCGTTTCCTTGGTAATAACACTAATACCTAAACCTTGCATGGAGAATAAAAGTAATAAAAATTTATAATCACTGAATAATTTAGGTTGAAAAAGACCTCTAAGATCATCTGGTCTAACCGTTAACCTAGCACTGCCAAGTCCACCATTAAACCACGTCACTAAGTTTTTTGAAGACCTCCAGGGATGGTGACTCAACCTTTTCCCTGAGCAGCCTGTTCCAATACTTCACAACCCTTTCAGTGAAGGTATTTTTCCTAATATCCAACCTAAACCTCCTCTGGCGCAACTTGAGGTCATTCCCTCTTATCTCATCACTTGGTGCTTGGGAGAAGAGACTAATGCCCACCTTGCTATAGCCTCCTTTAAGGTAATTGTAGGGTGTGATACGGTCTCCCTGAGCCTCCTTTTCTCCAAGCTAAACAACCCCAGTTCCCTCAGCAGCTCCTCATAAGACTTTCTAGACCCTTCACCAGCTTTCTAATCCTTCCTTAGACATGCTCCAGCACCTCAATGTCCTTCCTGTAGTGAGTGGCCCAAAACTGAACACAGTACTCCAGGTGCAGCCTCACCAGAGCTGAGTACAGAGGGACAATCACTTCCCTAGTCCTGCTGGCCACACTGTTTCTTATGCAAGCCAGGATGCTGTTGGCCTTCTTGTCCACCCGAGCACACTGCTGGCTCATATTCAGCCGGCTATTAACCCCAGGTCCCTTTCCACTGGGCAGCTTTCCAGTTACTCTTTCTCCAGCCCGTAGCATTGCAGTAAGCCTGCATACTTACTGAGGATGCACTCAATTCCGTCATGCAAATCATCAATAAAGATATTAAACAGGATGGGTCCCAATACCAACCCCTGGGGACACTATCCAGTATTGAACCCAACAAAGCATACACCTGTCCAAGCAGCCAGTTTCTCTTTGTATAGTACATATACGTAGGCGATAGTACATATATATGTATAGTACATATACATAGGCGATAACTTTGCATTCTCTATTATCTTGGTCTGGTGTTTAAATACTGGCTGACAATAAGAAGTAGTTTCTGACAATATAGGAACTCAAATCTGGCATTTACTAAAACATGGTAATTTAAATCAATAATTTGAATGTGTTACATAAACAATTAAGAAATACCACATGCTCCATAAGGATCTGTTCTAATTTAAATTTCTAACTTCCAAAAAAGAAAAATGCTTCAGTGAATTTGTTATGACAGTGTCCCAGAATTACAAACAGAATAGTGGGAATCAAACTGAAACCATCCATAGTAACATCTGACAATTCAAAAAAAAAAATCCCATTCCCACACCTACTTTTCTGTCAATCCTGCCAGTAGCACTGTATTCAGTATTAGTAAGATAAGATTATATATTATATCTATAATAGCAAGATACAGTAGAATGGCAGAAAACAGCTCCTGGCATAGCTTCCTCCAAAAGGAACCTAGTTCATCTGCTTTAACACCACTCTGAAACATGAAACAAACACATGAAGGGTGTTTAAGGAGATTTGCTTCAGACATAAGTTCTTGATCAGAATTATAACTTTACTACAAGATGCATGCTAGTACTAAAGAAGCACTTCTGTTTAAGCATTGGTCTCCTGAAAGACAGCTTGAAGATTCTTATTTTCTGGTTAACAAAATATTTAAAAGAGGCTCAGTGAATAAAAGTTCTTACAGATGACATTTTTCTGATTTTAGAAAGACATATTTAACATACACTTGTAAAAATAAAGCCTTAGAAAACTGGAGATACCTGATTAGCAGGAAGACAGCTGCTGGAACAACGAATAGGCGGCAAGTTATCTTGTCCTTCAAGCAGCGTGTCTGTCCCCAAAAACTGTGGTTTAAGATCATCTTCATGCATTTCTGTCACCCAGCTCTGAAAATAAGTAATACATCCGTACCTTAAAGCAGTAGAACAGATATACATAGTCTACAATGACCCAAACAATTATCCTTATGATGCATTGTTTTTAATGGACAATTGCAATTACGATGAAAATTAAAGTTTAAAATCAAGCTTAAAAAAAATAAACATAAGCTTAAGTTCCATAGTCTAGGTTAAAAGGGGTTATTTTCGTAAATCACATTGCCAATTCGAGCAAAGATAATGATGAACACAGTAGAAGTTACATCCACACTTGCCTTTATTGTTTTTTAGAGTCAGGAAATGGGAAACATTTTAAAGACAAATACGCAAAACAAAAGCAAAACTGCTTTTAATCATTCATAATCATAGAATGACTCAGGTTGGAAGGGACCTTAAAGATCATCTAGTTCCAGCCCCCTTGCCATGGGCATGGATGCCACCCACTAGATCAGGTTGCTCAGGACATCATCCAAGCTGGTCTTGAACACCTCCAGGGATGGGGCATCCACAGCTTCTCTGGGCAACCTGCTCCAGTGCCTCATGGCTCTCTGAGTGAGGAATTCCCTCCTAACCACTAAACTAATTTTCTCCTCTTTTAGTTTAAAACCGTATTCCTTGTCCTGTCATTATCTGAACGAGAAAAAGTTGTTCTCCATCTTTTTATAAGCCCTCTTTAATTATTGAAAAGCTGCAATAAGATCACCCCGGAGCCTTCTCTTCTTCAGGCTGAACAGACCCAGATCTCTAAGTCTTTCTTCATACAAAATGCATCTGAGCATCTTCATGGCCCGGCTCTGAACCCACTCTAACAGACCCACATCGTTCTTGTGCTGTGGGCTTTCTTGTGCTGTGGGCTATAGACCTGGACGCAGCACTCCAGGTGGGGCCTCACAAGGGCAGAGCAGAGGGGGACAATCACCTCCCTCCACCTGCTGCCCGCACCACTGTGGATGCAGCCCAGGATGTAGTTGGCCTTCTGGGCTGCAAGCACACACTGCTGGCTCGTGTCAAGCTTTTTGTCCACCAGAACCCCCCCCCCCCCCCAGGTCCTTCTCTGCAGGGCTGTTCCCACTGAATTCTTCTCCCAGTTTGTTCTCATGTCTGGAATTGCCTCAACACAGGTGCAGCACCCTGCACTAAGACTTGAACCCCATGAAGCTTACATGGGCCCACCTAACTAGCTAGTCCAGGTCCCTTTGGCTGGCATCCCTTCTTTCTGTTGCATTGACTGCACCACCCAGCTTGGTGTCAGCTGCAAATTTGCTGAGGGAGCACTCGATCCCACTGTGTCACTGATAAAGATATGAAATGGCACTGGTCCCAAGACAGACCGTGAGGGACACCACTCGTCACCGACCTCCACCTGGACATTGAGCCACTGACCACCACTCTCTGGGTGTGGCCTTCAGGCCAATTCCTTATCCACTGAATGGTCCACCCAGCAAGTCCACATCTCTCCAATCTGGAGATCAGGAGGTCACGTGGGACCGTGTCAAGGGCCTTAGAGGAGTCCAGGTAGATGACATTGGTTGGTCTTTCCCTGTTAACTGATGTGGTGGCTCCATCACAGAAGGCCAGGCACGATTTGCCCTTGGTGAAGCCGTGTTGGCTGTCCCAGATCACCTCCTTGTCCTGCATGTGCCTTGATGTTGCTTCCAGAAGGATCTTTTCCATGATCTCCCCAGGCACAGAGGTGAGGCTCACCAGTCTGTAGTTTCCTGGGTCCTCCTTTCTACCGTTTTTAAAAATGGGAGGGATGTTTCCCTTTTTCCAGTCACCAGGGACTTTACCTTCACTTCACCTGACTACCAGGAATTTTCAAATATGATGGAGAGAGGCTTGGCAACTACATCAGCCAGTTTCTTCAGGACCCTGGGAGGCGTGGCATCACGGCCCATAGAATTATTCTTGTTTATTTTCATCAGGTGGTCTCTAAGCTGCTCTTTGCTTGCAGTGGGTGGGACTTTACTTCCCCAACCCTCATCTACAGGTTCAGGGAAACAAGGGACATTGGAAGCCCGACTGTCAGTGAAGACTGAGGCAAAGAAGTTGTTGAGTACCTAAGCCTTCTCCACATCTCTTGTTACAAGTTCACCCGTGTCATCCATCAGAGGGGGTATGCGCTCATTGGCCTTTCTTCTGTGACCAACATACCTATAGGCTCCCTTCTTGCTATTCTTTGCATCCCTTGTCAAGCTCAGTTCCATTCGTGCCTTGTCTTTCCTGATCCCATCCCTGCACATCTGGACTGCAACCCTATACTTTTCCCAGGCCACGTGTCCCTGCTTTCACTGCCTGTGCATTACTTTCTTGTGCCTCAGTTTGACCAGCAGGTCCTTGCTCAGCCATCATTGTTGTTTGCCCTCCCTGCCCACTTTCTTACACATGGGGATGGAGAATTCTTGTGCTCTAAGGAAAATATCCTTAAAGAGCTGTAATTGTCCCTGAGGACAGTGTTCCAGGGGATCACATCTCCTAGGTCTTTAAATAGCTTGAAGTTCACTCTTCGAAAGTTTAGGGTCTTGACTTCGCGCTTTGACAGACCCATATTCCTCGAGATCACAAACTCAACCAGGGCGGGGTCACTGCAGTGCAGACTGCCTCCAATCTTGACCTCTTCAATGAGCTCACCTGCATTGGTGAGCACCAGGTCCAGTAACACTTCTCCTCTGGCTGGTTTGTCTAGTACCTGGACCAGGAAGCAACGCGCTCCAGGAATCTCCCAGATGGCTTACAGCCTGCTGGGTAGCTTTTCCTGCAGACATCCAGGTGGTTGAAGTCCCCCATCAGGATGAGAGTGTGTGAGCATGATGCTTCTTGTACTTGAAGCAAGAATGCCTCATCCACAGGCTCCCCTTGATCAGGTGACCTGTAGCAGACCCCAGCCAAAAGGTGATTTTTATTGGTGTGGTCCTTAACTTTCACCCACAAGCTCTCAACCTGTTCATAGCTTTTTCTCAGAAGCATCTCTTCACAATCAAATCTTTCCCTAATATAGAGGGCAACATCCACCTCCCCCCCTTCCCTGTCTATCTCTTCTGAAGAGCTTATTAAGCACTAGCAGAATCTTCCTTAAAGGACTGGAAATAAATGATTTCAAACAGAAATAGCATAATATGATTAGAACATGTTATACACAACATTGCCTCTAAGTAACCCTAAAGATTCGGAAAGCAACAAAAAGCATCTGCCTATCTTCTCACAGAAGATAATTTTGCTGCTTTACTTTTTCCAGCAAAATTCAATTCATAGCATGTTTGCTTCTGGGCCAGAAAAACAGTTGATTCATATACACATTTGGATTTTTTATCACATGTAAGGGGTGCTAGTGTCATTCTTCACTATAAGAGAATCTGTTTTTCATATAAAATACCATAATCTAAAATGCTTATGTCCATCTAGACTTCTTCAATATTTTCAGCTGGATAAAGTACTCTTCAGTTCCTACAGTATAGAAACAGTATAGAATATTCTTCTGCTTTTACATATATAGACTGAGATTTCACAAATGTAGTGTGCAATTATTTCGTGCTTTTTTGAATGAAAAATAATACATGAAGAAGTTCTCTAGAGTTATAATGGGCATTAAAAATTCAGTAGCGTTAATAAATTAAACAAACAAACAGAATTCTTCTATCACTTCCTGATTTAATCAAATAATCATGTTCTACTTAAGTACGAGATGAAGTTGAGCAATCACTCCAGATTGATACATCAAAGTGATTACATTACTGACCACTATAAACTAGAGTAATACTGTACCATCAGTTCACCATTAATTGTTTCCCATTCTTCAGCTGTAAAATCAGAAGCTGTGGCTGCAGGCCTATCTTTCCTGAGAGCTCTGTTCCCTGGGTCTAAATGCTCAATACGCTTTTCACAAAACAGTGTCAGGTCGGGATAACATCCCTCTTCACCAGACCTTTAAAATGAAAGATATTAAAGTTACAAAATAAAAATCTCCATTCCTTTCTGCATGCCACAGTGACTACAGAAGACTGTTTTCCTGTTACAACTGAATTCTATCATCTCCTAGTATCATTTTGATCAGAAAATTGCAGCAGGTTAACCTTCAGCCACTTTCCAATGGACATAAATACACAGTTCACAGTGCTCATAAAAATGTTGTTTTCAGGAAAAGTAAAACAGGTATGGCATCTGAAGTTAACACAAATATGCAAGGTAGCTTCATTATATATATATATATATATATATCTCCAGGGGCAGCATTTGAGAAAAAGATGGAATTGAGTCACTCAAACCTCTTTAATGGGTTAAAACAGGACAGTTTAATCATCTGGATATTTTTAACATGACTACTTCAACATCGTATTTTAATTTCTAGTTTTTAAGTTAGAAAGGCACAAAGAGGTTCAAAGACAAATAGAATATTTAGGTCCAAGTTCCTCTGAATTTTACAGAAGGGGAATAAAATTAGTAATGAAGTTAAGAAAATATGTTTACCTTAATACCCTGAGAATCTTTTCCAGGTGTTTAACATCTGTGCATTTTTCAATGAACTTGTAGTCCAGATGACCAATAGGTATTTGATAAGTTTTTGTAGTTCCTTGGTCCAGCAAATATGGTACTGATTCATCACCCATAACTAAATATTAAAAGAAGAAAAAAAAAATCTATGTACATCGTTATCTTTTAAAGCAACGGTAATTTAAGGAATAGTCCAGCCACTACTTTGTTATGCAAGCAAAACTATTGCCACAAAAGCAAAAAAATCCAGTTTGAAGACCTGATCATGCAAACGGTTGTTGACAGAGGTCTACTGAGAAATGTATGGTTACACATAAGATATATTTTAGACAAAGAATATGCACAACTTCACTGGTTCTGCATGGCAGAACATATCAGAAAGTCTTAAAGTTACCATATTTACACCTACCCCATTGCCTGCTTTTCTTTAAACATGGTATGGTATTACTTATTTTAAGCAAGGGCAGTCAGGATAAAGAAGATGCTGGTGCAGGGACTTCTCTCTCTTTTTTTTTTTTTTTTCCCTTTCCAGATGGAAGATGATTCTCTGCATCTTAGGGAGTGATAGCCCTTGTCTTCTCTGTAGCCAAAACTAATCTGATTGTTTGCCTTTCCTCACTAACTGCATTTTCTAGTTCTCTGATTATATTACCGTACTAATACGGCTCTTTTCCAGTATGTCTGTAACAGATGAAGTGAGGTGTTCAAAGCAGACATTTCCTGTCTCTCTGTACCTTTGAACTGCTTTACTGCATTTTTTTTCTACTTGATTTCCAAGCGCTGCTCCACAGAGTATGTTACTTTGTGCTTAATATGCAGTTATTTTAACAGGTATTATAAAGGCAGCCAGCCAGGCAGCAAGTGATGATAACCATGTGCAGATGCAAATCTAATAAAAATAATTCTGTTCTAATGTTGTGCATAATTACACATATTAGTTTGTAATAGAATGAAATGTTTATAATGTAGCATCATTTAAATAATAACCTGTCATAATTAGGTACTGCATAAAGACAAGATTTTGCCCCTAGAATCTACAGTTTTGGTATAGGAAAAAACACAAACGCATGGAGAGACAGAGGAACATGCGAAGTAACTAGACAATAACAACACCCAACCCGGGCAGCAGTCACAAAAACGGAAGCGTTTACACAGCTGCAGTATTTCCACAAGTCTCCGGAACGGGGAACAAAGCAGCCCTCACCCCAGGCTCGCTCACCCAGCCCTCGGGCAGTGCGGTAAGGAGGATATCGGGTTGAACGGGAACTCGCCGCCCCGCTCCCCGGCCCTGCAATCGGAGCCTTCGTCCTGGGGGCAGCGACCGACCCCCGCCATGGCGGCCGGCCTTGGCAACCGTTGCTATATACAAGATGGCGGCCGGCCCCGGCAACCGTTGCTATGTACAAGATGGCGGCGGGAGGCGCGCAAGGCACGGGGAAGGACGGGGCGGGCTCCGCACCGCCCTCCGCGGCCGCCCCACACGCGAGGCTCCCGCAGGGCCCCGCTGGGTCTCGGCGGAGCCCCCGGCGCCGCCTGAGGGCTCCCGGCACCCACCTGCCCCGTGCCGCGCTGCCTCCAGGACGGCCGCTGCCCGGCCCGCGTTTACCCCGCGCAGGCGCAGCGGGGCTATGGCGGAGGGACACTGCGCGGTGCGGCTCGGCGACGTCGCTCTTTCCGCCAGACCTGAGGTGGCAGGGGCGGGGAACCACAGAAAACCCCTCTGTGGCTATTATAAACACATGCCCCTCGTTATGTTGTGTTACATAAAACGTCCGTTGTTATAAATAAAAAGCTCTTTGTTTTTAGAAGTGATTTGACTCTGGAGAGTTTATTCACCCCAGAAATACAGCAGTTAGGGGGTTTGGCCCTCATAAAACATCAGTTTGCTTTCCATGTACAATTTAATCTAGCCTAAATGTGGATTTATCTATCCCCTCGCCAGTTTCTCCCTGACTGTGGTAAATATAGCACCATCTCTTTCCTAGCCTTGGCCCAGACCCAGCCACATTTGCTTTCCTCAGCAGCCTGCGCCCGCTGCTCCCATCTGAGCAGAGGCTCCTCCATACCGCCTGGCAAAGGGGCCCGGACGCGCTCCCACCAGGCTTTTTGTAGCACGATCACCTACCTGTCCCGCGGGCGGTTCCTGAGCAGACGCTCAGGAAAAATAGCTCAGCTTCTGTTCTTGTCTTGCACGCAGGATGTACACGCTTATGCACAGCACTGCTAAAACTGCAACTGAAGCTTTATTGCAAAAATACCCTGCTGAATGTACTGCACTTCCAAGGGAGATCCTAAATAAATTTCTTACCGGGTACGATCCGATAAAATAGCCAAGAAAACAAAACAGCTCTAGAACGTTTTTTTTAAAATCGCATTTCCTAGAACAAGCCACTGTAGTTCATTTATGAACCAGTATATGACCATATATTGCATAACAAAGGTATGTTACTATATTGATAGGAAGTTAAACATGTCATTATTAAAAGCATCATTGGCACTATTATCAAAATAATAGTTTACCCTACCATTTAAGTAGGGTAAATTAGTATCAGACACAATCCAGCAGCATTTTATAATAAATTTCAGTAAGAAGGGTAAGATTCAGTAAGATGGTGCTATTACTTAACACATTCTGAACAGTCAAACAGATGCAGAGTTCTGGCTCATGAATACAAAACAAGCACTTTTTATTACAGACTTGCAAAAAGTCATCTGAAAAGCAAACGGTATTATTTTAGCTTTGGGACCCTTACCAAGGGTATCTTTAAACTACACCGGATGCTCTCAAGTCTTTTGATACTCGCTCTTTTGAAATCCAAATCTGTGTTTCAGACCTAACTTTGTGTATCATTCATTTTATTTCCACTGGGATTTATTCAAACCAAGATTTTATGCACTTCAAAGGAGTCCAAAGAGCATTTCATAAAGCTAAGATGCAAATAAAGTTTAGGTGAGAGTCATGAAAAAAAGATTAACTTAAAACCAAATACAATACCAATGAATTTAACACACTTCTACGTACTCTAAAATTTAAGTCACAGCTTTAGAAACCTGTAGTAGTACCAACAAAAAATACTAAGTGAAGTTTAATATTTTAATATCTTAAAACAAAAATATGCATTTGTACACCAATAGATTTACAGAGCAAAGTCAGAAATACTGAAATGCAGCATAAAATCAATATATCTTCAGCTCACGTCACCGGGCATCAAAAACCACCACTGGAATGGTGCAGTTAAAGAAAAACGTGTTGTGGTTGGGAAGGGAAAAAAAGAGAGAAAGATCAGGGAGAGAGAAGGAGGTAGCAAAGGAAGACTACCCAAATCTAAAGTCACAAGTAACTAAACAATTTGGAACTCATTTTTAATTAATCCTACAACACTTTCCTTTTTTAAAAGGCTGCATGATATCAACCATATACTGTACGTCACCCACAAGACTATTGTGGATTATTACAGTTTCCATAGAAAATGGAAAATGAGACAATGTACCAGGAAACAAGGTCCCCAATTACACAGCAGAGATGTCTCAATAGTTTGTTCTACTGTATTGATTCTTGGCTTTGAAGGATTCTTGCACAATTACTCAGATTTTCCATGTTATTTACCTTTGATGCCTTACCCCAACTCACATCTCCCCATATGCATTCATGCGCCTTTGTAAAAGGATACATCTCTTTGTCCTTTTCTTGTACATTATTCTGTACCCGCATTCCCGGCATCTGATAGGATCTCTCGCCTTTATTTCATTTTCTGTATGACATTCTGATGTGACAGAGGAAAATAATGGGAGTGAATAAATAAAAACAGCATTGTTAATGCATAGACAACTTTCAGAAGTCTTAATTCTTATTTTTTGGAAAACAGAAAGCATAATCAGAAAATAGTTTGTAGTGAATTTGTATAAAGAAATGAATGATATTGATTCTGTTCAAAAAAATAAAAAGATTGGCAAACTTCACTTTTTAATATCAAAGAGGACCTTGCTAGAAATCACCAAATCATTAGTGGTACTGAGAATGGTATGTATTCTGTACTGTAACTGTCTACTAATGAAAACTTCAGCTCAGCCCCCCCAGCCTCCCGAGTTTATTTTCTTAAGTCTCCAAAACACCTTGACTCTTAAGCACTCAAATTCTCTAATGTTTACATTATTAACTTATCTATAGGTGAAAGAAAAATTGTCTACTACACTTTAGTAAAAGCTGAGTGGCCATACTGTATTTCCAGAAAATCCTCCCCCAAAAATGCACTAAATGGAAGTTTGTCCCGTGGAGATGCAGAAGTATTGTTCTCCGGAGTTGCAGGACTTCCACGCAGCAACAGAAGCTCTAATGAATTACTTCCATATCACTGTCTGTATGTACTATTATTATGCAACCATATACATGGTAGCATCAGCAAGTAAAATTTAAAAGATCATCAGGATTCACAACACTATTTTCATTTCTTCAGTGCTATGATTATGAATTCTTCATTATAAGAACACGAGATCTCCGGTAACAAGGAAAAGAATTCACTAATATCTTTTGTTTACCTCCACAAATGTAAATCATCGGCTGCTGCTTTGGAGGCTGAACATCCTTCTGTGAGTCCATGTTCTACGGAAACAGAAGACAAAATATACACAGGAGTTTTTTTTTTTTTTAAAGGCATACACAAATACTGAAACATCTCAATCAAAAGTCAGCAGAAGATGAAAAACTTGCTCAAAAGTAAATACAAATTCCATCTGTATTTGACACACACCAACACAGGATGACTCACATTGGAAGAGGCTTCAGAAACTTATCTTGTTCAACTGCCTTCTCATAACAGTGTGATCAGCTTCAACGATTAGGTATTGAAAAAAATTCCAAAAATGTAGTCTGTGTATCATTTTGTATTAAGGATAATTTTAAACACAAGAGGTAAATAAATATTATTTTCTTTCCTCCCTTCAACCTTGATTTAAACAGATAAATAAAACACTTCATGTATCACTCGTGTAACAACCGTGCTATCACAAACAAGATAATCCTTGTTGCCTTTTTTCTGCTCTCCGACAACACTAACTAACCCGATCTACTTTTTTACTGATCTAATGGATTAGAAATCCTGGGAACAGACTGCAGGTAGGAAAGTAATAGGTATTTAAATAAATAAAGAGGGTCCAGAGAGAAGAAATTCCACCCTCAAAACCCCAGGATAGGTCTCTATACCTAACTGATCATGAGTTAGATAACCTAGTGGTACACTTCAAGCACCTCTTAGTGCTCTATTGTAATGGCTTAAGTTGTTCAGGCTTATTTGGAGGCAAGTATTCCTTCACGTTATCAGACAACAGTTACGTCTACTCCACAAACATTTAATGGAGTTTTAAGTAATCCCACATAAATATGTTTGTAAGCATCAAGGTTGTTACAATAGAGCAAACACTTTTTCTTCCACCCAGTCTAAGTCTATGATAAAAGATAAATATCTCCTTATAGGTTTCTGAAGTTGTTGTTTCTGCGCCCACTAACATAGAGTTCCTAACTAGGAACATAGGAATTCTTAGCTATTATGTCATTAAATGCTTCACAATGCTTCCTCATGAGCATGAGTCCTGGACGCTTTCACTTAATTCCCCAGTATATTTCTCTCTAGTTTTGTCCAGTATAAATGCATTTGGGGCTTAGGGACAGAAACACGGGCTTGACATAAACAGTTCACCTTTTGCTTACAAGTGTCTGATCAGCAGGTGCCAATTAAAATAACACTGTACCATTCCATTTTAGAAAACTCTATTAGCTAAACTCTACAGCTCTACCGTTATAACAGTGGCACTTTAAAACACACACATTATAGTCTTATTGTATCACAAGCTATATATAGTAAGGTATTGGCAGTCACCCCCTGGCACTTGAGAAGAGCAGTACCTTCAATGTGAGCCAGACTAAGGAGGACCAACTACCACAGATTACATCTGAAGGCTGAACTAGCACAGTTACAGCTTACTCGAGGCAGCGCTGGCCATGCAGCACAACAACACAGCTGCAGGACACAGCAGTGAACTAGAGCCCTGTATTTTGCAGGGAGGCATCATCATTTCGATAGCGTTTACACACCCAGCAGCTAAAGCACAAGCTAGCACAACGAAAAGGCACACAGACAGACCTGCGTGCTACAAGCATTAAAGGCCACACCACAACTCACCACGAGGACGCGGAACTCCAGCCACGGCCGCCGAGCCCTCCAGGCGTACCTGAGGAAAAACAAACGCGTTCCTCGGTGTCTCGCTGGGGCCAGGCTGCCCTCCTCGCAGCCCCCTCGACACCCTCTAGAACCCCACAAGGATTTCAGCGAAGCCTCCCCACTCACCCCGGCCACGACGGGAACCGCGGCGCTTCCCGGCCTCTCGGCGCCGGCTGATGACGACGCGGCGCCGCCGCCCCTCCGAGCGGGCGGCCCGGGAGCGCCGCCGGGTGGCGGGAGCGGCCCCGGCGCCTGCCGAGGAAACCTGAGGGGGGTTCCGCGCCCGTCCCGAGGCCTCAGTGCTTTGGGTCAAACTCTGTGGTTTTTGGTTGGCTGTACCTAACCTCTGTCTGTGAAGACTCAGCCAAAAATCCTGCTGCAGCTCGCATCGTGCGACTGCAGAATTTTAAGCCGCTGGGGTGCCTCACCTCACGGTCCTTTTTGTTTTCAGAAGCACGTTATTTAAGGTCCTTGGATAAAGCTAAATTTGGTACCTTGCAGGCTGTGTGTGTTCCCGCTTCAAACAAAATTCCCAAGCTATGATACTATGTATTTTAATTGCAGGATCGTATTATGGAAGAGGTTCTAATTTCGGTGATTCCAGCATCCTGAGCCAAAATATTTCAGCATACTGAACTGAAATAGTACAGCCAAAATATGGAACAGTACCAGCTCCTTTCTTAGTCACCAGTGTTACAAATGACAAATATTCAGTAGGCATTTTGTAGACTTAGTCCTCTTTACTCAATTTCACAAGAATTCCACCTCTGAAAACAAATATTGCTTTGTAAATATGCCGATTTGACTTCATCATTCAAGAGACTCCCTTGTTTAATGAAATGTTTCTGAATGCTGAATAAAAGGCTTTTTCTGAATACTGAAAAAAGTAAGGACTCTTTCTGACTACCGAATAAAAATTGTTTTCTGAGGAACCAAATGGGTTGTTACCACACGAGTTTACCAGTTATAACTCACGGATGCTCTCATAGTAGCAAATCACCCTCATATGTTACCTATAACTTATCTAAAATTAACTTGAGGAACAATAAATATTCGCAGTTTTCCTAATTTTGTATTTAAGTTACACGTAATTTTAAAAATACATTCAAGATTTTGGGCAGCTCGCCTGATTTTCCATGCTGCCGTGTATAAATAAAGCTACATATCACTTTTAAGTGCTAGAATAAAACGCATGCAAGAGAAACGACAGGTGAAAGGCAGCGTTATTCGTCCTGATTCGGGCTCCCCCAAATTTTCTGCCTGTGTCCTCTTCGCCACGGTTTTCGTAAGCGTGAGCTGGCGTGAAGAGTTTTAAGCAGAGGAGAAAATACAGCCTATTAACCATATTAACCATATGCAGCCTATGGTTCCATAGCTTCACTTGATAATGCATATCAAATAATTAACATCCCAGAAGTAAACAAATAAAAATCAACCGATAATGTTTCTCCGGGCTAGTTTTTTTTTTTTTTTTTTTTTTTTTTTTTTTTTTTTACGGGGTTTTTTGGGGGGGATACTTTAAAACC